>NC_057814.1:481937548-482018266 GCF_018294505.1 Triticum aestivum | reverse complement strand
CCTTTGGTCATAATGTCGGCAAACTGTTGGGTAGTTGGGACGTGAAGGACACGTAGCTGACCCAACTGGACCTTCTCGCGGACGAAGCGCACATCGAGTCCTTTGTGTTTGGTGCGCTTATGCTGCACCGGATTGGCCGCGAGATAGGAGTCGTTCAAAACTTGTTGTAGCAGATAGTCGGGAAGTCATTGTGCTAAGGCCCCATAGGACCAACGCAGCAGAACAGCAACCATCGCCGATGAAGAGTAGCGTAGATTTGAAGGATCCAACCTGAAGAAACACAAACGTAGACGAACTACGACCAAATCCGAGCAAATCCACCAAGGACAGATCCGCTGGAGACACACCTCCACACGCCCATCGATGATGCTAGACACACCATCGGAACTGGGGCTAGGCGGGGAGAATCTTATTCCATCTTCAGGGAGCCACCGTCGTCTCGTCTTCCTGAGCAAGACACAAACCCTAGCAAAAGTTGAAGAAACATCTAAAAACAGAGCCCTCCCGCCAGCAAGGGCTGGGATCCACCGCGCCACCATGGCCTTAAGGCCACCGGAGACAAGGCAGACCAGCGGCGCCGCCGCCGGGCTTGAACAAATGCAGAATAAAACTAGCATTTAATTTGTCAAGAACAAAACCTAAATCGACTAGGCTCACCTATGTGCACCAACAACTTATGCTAAGTAAGATGAACAACTAGGTGATAACAAGATATATAACATGAAACACTATGGCTATCACAAAGTAAAGTGCATAAGTACAGGGATCGGGTAAGAGATAACTGAGGCACGTGGAAACGACGATGTATCCCGAAGTTCACACCCTCGCGGATGCTAATCTCTGTTTGGAGCGGTGTGGAGGTACAATGCTCCCCAAAATGCCACTATGTCCACCTTAATCTCCTCATGCCCTCGCACAATGCAAGATGTCGTGATTCCACTAAAGAACCCTTGAGGGCGGTCACCGAACCCGTACACTTTGGCAACCCTTGGGGGCAGTCGTCGGAACACGTACAAATTGCTCGGGGCAATCTCCACAGCTTAATTGGAGACCCCGATGCTTGCCCGAAGCTTTACGCCACAATGATTGAGCTTCGTAGCACCTTTTATATACCATCCGTCTAGGGCGCCCAAGCACCCAAGAGTAATAAGCTACCCAACTTCACTTCCACGTATCACCGTGGAGAACTCAAATCTATGCACCAAATGCAATGGCAAGGGCACATGGAGTGCCCAAGTCCTTCTCTCCCAAATCCCACCAGAACAACTAATGCTATGGAGGAAAATGAGAGGAAGAACGAAGAAGAGAACACAAAGAACTCTAAGATCTAGATCCAAGGGTTTCCCCTCACATAGAGGAGAAAAGTGATTGGTGGAAACATAGATCTAGATCTCCTCTCTCTTTTCCCTCAGGAACTAGCAAGAATCATTGTAGGGATTGAGAAATAGCAAGCTCGAAGAAGGTCAACAATGGGGGCAAAACACGAGCTAAATGGATTAGGTTCATTGTGGAATAAGACCCCCTTTTATAAGCCCTCCCAAATCCAACCATTATGCACTCAGTCCGCGCACAAGCGGTACTACCGCTCTGGGGATCGGTACTACCGCTAGGGTGGTGGTTCCCTGAGTATAGTGCAATGTCGAAGTACCCCGAGGCGACAGTACCGCCGGAGCGGTACTACCGCTCGCCCCAACGGTACTACTGCTAGGGTTGCAGTATACATGGGAAGAGCGACAGTAGGGCAGAGCACAATGGTAGTACTACTTAAAAGAGGCACTACCGTGCATCACTGCAGCCCTACTACCGCGGAGTGGCGGACGGGACCAGAAGCAGATAGATAAGCGGAAGTGGCAGGGCGGTACAACCACTTATAAGCGATACTACGGCCCTACTTCCGCTGAATCCGACACGAAAGACAAAATCCCAAGAATAAGTGGAAGTATGCGCGGTGCTAGAACAGCTAAAGTACCGCTTAAAAGTGGTACTACCGCTGCCCAGAGCAGTACTACCGTCGGAGAGCTTCAATAAGGCCCAAGCAAAACAGATGGATACATTAAAAACCTGAACTGCCTTAACTTTTGCAAATGAGCTCCAAATTGAGCAAACTCAGGCTTGTTGGATAGAGGACAACAAGTACTATCCAAATTGAGCAAACTCAAGCTTGTTATAGTAAGAAGTGGCAGGGGGAGTATGCCTATGATGTAGAGGAGTGAAACCTCCATCAGTGAAGAATCGACATAAACTTCCACATCAAAAACATCATAGAAGATGCACATGAACTTCATTTTCGATGAACTCGACCTTGTCATGAAGATGATCATAAGCTCTAGAACTCACAAAGAGAAACACCAAACAAGAACCAAGAAAGATGATGCAAGGATGCAATGGTTTTAGCTCTCTACGAATGACACGATCAAGCTACTTACTTGAGAGCCCCCCTTGATAGTACGACAATTGATCCTATAACCCGGTCTCCCAACTACCACCATGAGACCGGTAAAATAGAAAACCTATCGAGGGAAACCTTTGCCTTGCACATGTCCACTTGAGCTAGATGATGATGACTTGATTTCCTCAAGTTGGACCACCTTTCTTGATTGTGTTGGCTCGATGAAGACTAGTTGATTGCTCCCCATACTCCACTATGGGTGAGCCACTCTTCGGCACATCTTCACAAGTCCATTGTGACCAAATGGACGGCAAGCTTCAAGCATGATCTCTTCGTGATGCTCCACTTGAACTTGCACACCGCAATCTTGATGACGATCACCACTTGATGTCATCCTCCATGGGTTGTATGAGATCTTCCTCTTGATGCAACATTGGTACAACGAGCTACTACACAAACGTTTTTAACCCCTTTCCGCGACGGCATTTTAAACCGTCGCCAGCCAGTGTGGGCGATAGGGGGTCCTTCCCACACGATCCAGAAACCGTCGGGGGTAGGGAGCCACGATGCATACGTTTTGTATAACTAAGGGTGTGCGATGCCGGCATCTATCCCAAACGCGAGTCTTCAGACAACTGTTTCTGATATCTCGAACATCCCAAACGCTCCATCCTTGCTACTCGTTTGTGCTTGCATTACCATCACAGTCGGTATTCTGTGGTGCTACGTTTATGATGCGCGACCCATCACAAACAGTTCATGATTATTGAACGTGTACGATAAGCAGAAGATCACACACATTTACTTTTCCTCGACTGTATGCGATTCGATGTAAGAGTGCATATAGTTGTCCCTATAAAACTACACGCGGAGGTTGAATATATCCCACATGATTCATCTGTCGTACCCGCATCGGATGAAGGCCTATCGCACGCGTTCTTCTATGAGCAAACGTTTATGATGCGCGTGACATGATAGACAGTCCATAATTGCCAAGCATGTGTGATAAGGTGACTTTCGCAAACATTTAATAAGAAGGACATGT
Organism: Triticum aestivum; assembly: GCF_018294505.1. Taxonomy (NCBI): domain Eukaryota; kingdom Viridiplantae; phylum Streptophyta; class Magnoliopsida; order Poales; family Poaceae; genus Triticum; species Triticum aestivum. Next base: position 482,014,832 of record NC_057814.1, on the reverse strand, counting down.
GTGCGCTGCTATTGTTAATCTCACACATTTTTTCTTGGTCGGTCGTGTGTGCAGTAGAGATTCATCGCACACGTAGTGGATCTAAGAAATGTCTCTGATCTTGCCGTTATCGCAGGCGTTTTGCTTTCGCAAACCGTGTGTAGTGTACTGGCTTGCAGAACATAATTTATCCCTAATTTTGCATTTAAAAAACACAAATTTTAAATTTGAAAGTAGGCAATCACTTATTTCAGATCAAACCATGTTTATTACAAATATAGGTTCAAGAACGAATGCATAATTCGATGCATAGGTACATATACTGAAGAACTATAGAAGCACCGACTAAAGAATGATGAACGACAGTTGTGCTAAAGACTGTAAAGAGAGAGGCGAAGACATTCTGGTTGGTGCAGAAGGTGAAGCGGAATGCCCATATTGTGCCCTCCCCCATGCGTAATGCGCGCACGACTCTAGGCCAACCCCTTGTGATGGCTGCCTGCCCATCCTTCATTGTCTTCATTAGAACTTCTTGATGCTCGTTGTAGTCTCGGTGAAATATTTTAACCTTCATTACATGTCCACCAATCATGTACTTTGCAAGGTAATCTTGAGTAAACTGCTTTGGGAACCACTGCAAACGAAAAAGATTCAGACATTGTTGTCTAACAACTCATTATGGGCAGTAAAAAGAGAAGGCTACAGTGATGACGATATACACCTACGGTAGGGTCATAGGCCCGACCTAGACACCCTCCCCAAGGACATTACCCAGAAGTCAGAAGCATTCAAGAGATAACATCATCCACTCGACCAGAAGCATTCCACTCGGAAGATTCAATTTCACTCGACCATAGCAATAGTCACTCGACGACCATAAGATCTAAAGTCACTCTATACAGTAACGGTCGGGCGTTTACTCTGCAGACTTAATGGTCATTCATGTATCTTTATTGCTGGCGTTACTAGTAATGCTCTATCTTTATGTACCTTAAACCCTGTGTAACTGAGGGCGGGAGGGGTCTGGCTAACTCTATATAAGCCACCCCCCTCCTCAGGGACAAGGGTTCGCACCCCCTATAACTCCACACACATAATCCAATCGACCGAGCTCCCGAGCACCGAGACGTAGGGCTGTTACTTCCACCGACAAGGGCCTAAACTCGTAAATCTCGTGTGTACAGCTTCACCATAGCTAGGATCTTGCCTCCTCATACCTACCCCCCATTCTACTGTCAGTCTTAGAACCACGATAGTTGGCGCCCACCATGGGGCTGGTGTTTTAGCGACTTTCTGGTGAGGTTGTTGTTTTTCCGGATTCTCATCATCATGGTTTCGGGCGGTGGATTGGCCGAGGGCCGCGAGATCCGTCTCGGCGCGCTTGTCTTCATCGTCGACGACCCCGCTTGGCTCCAGGAGGCCCCCCTCGACATCGAGATGCTCCCCGTCCGCGGGGCGACGCACTTTCGCGCGTGCGTTTGCGGCGTCCTTCTGCAGCAGCCGTCGACCCAGTATTGGTCGGCTCCCATGGTGTCCTCGCTCCCCGCTGTTCGCCGACGCAAGCGATCCGGTCGGTCACGGCCTCAGCGGTGGGTGAAACACGCGGTGGCACGTCAGTCGGCCACCCCACAAGTCGCGGCAATCGAGCCTGGCGAATCTCTCTACGGCCTGTTCGACTGGCTCCGTCGAGACCCTTTCCGAATGCGATACCAGCGATCCTGCGGCGGAGGTCTTGGTGGTCAATGCGCCGCACAGCCCACCCGGCTTTCGTCGCGATGGCGGCAGCGATGGTGGCGACCCGTCACATGTTCATGCGGAGTATCATCCTGAAGCCCTTTCCTCCCAGCAGAGGGAAGAACTTCGCCTCCGCAACGAAGAAGTGCTTCACACGCCTATCGTCAGGGAGACCTCCGAGGCTAGGGCCTTGGAGGCAGCGCGCCTGGCCACTTTGGCTGAGCACACTCGTCTGGAGAACCTTCAGCATGCACTCGACGAGCGTGCTCGGCAGCGGATCCCTGAGTCCAGTCGACGGCAGCGACATCTTTTCCCACCTCAGCATCAGGTATACCGCACTCCGATTCAGAATCTTACAGCTCCAGCCCGCATAGCAGAGTCCATTCAACCTTCCCAGTCGGAGGCTGGAAGAGGTTTGATGCAAATCCGGGCTTTACTTCAGGCAGCAGGAGAGCAGAACACAGCAGTGTCTCAGTCGCGGGATAGAATTCATAGCAGATCTGTGGTGGCTGATACAGTCCAGTCGGCCCACAGCCCAAGATCGCCTCAGAGGCGAGAAGGACCTGGGCATCATCAAGAGCAGTACTGGGATCGGAATCATGAGTAGTTTGATAATCGATTCGACCGCGGTAACCGCCGTTGAGTGCCTACACCCCCTCCGAGGGCGGGTCATATGTGCCCGTCATCATGATGATAGGCGCTCACACGGTGGTGAGCGGAGATTGCCAGTCGACCCAAGGGAGCCAGGCTTTGATGCGAGATCGATTCTTGTTCAAGGTATGGTCGACAGGAACAGAGCACACAGAGAGGGACTTCACAGGGACCGCCCGACTGGCGGCAGAGTTCAGTTCTCAGGTCCAGAATGTTTTAGCAGAGCCATCAGGGCTGCAGAGATTCCTCCCAACTTCAGGTTGGCGACTGGTGTTAGCAAGTTCACTGGTGAGTCTAAGCCCGACACTTGGCTTGAGGATTACCGAGTGGCTGTGCAGATTGGTGGTGGCAATGATGAAGTGGCCATGAAGCATCTTCCTCTGATGCTGGAAGGTTTGGCCAGAGCTTGGCTGAATCAATTGACCCCAGGCAGTATATTCAGTTGGGAAGAACTTGCCTGAGTGTTTGTCAGGACTTTTGAGGGTACTTGCAAACGGCCAGCAAGTTTGACAGAATTGCAGCACTGCATGCAAAAACCGAATGAGACTCTGAGAGATTACATTCAGAGGTGGACCACTTTGCATCACACAGTGGAAAATGTATCTCAGCATCAAGCAGTTTATGCCTTTAAAGAAGGCGTTAGGTATCGAGAGCTTAACCTGAAATCCGGTCAGACAGGAGATATGTCTCTGACTCGGATGATGGAAATAGCCACTCGGTATGCTAACGGAGAAGAAGAAGATCGACTCCATAGTGGAAAGAGCAAACCAGTCGGTCAGGACACCGGTGGAGGCAATTCCAATCGGAAACAGAAGCGTAAAGCTAAGCCTGCAGGGCCTGGTGAAACCGTCACAAACAAAGACGATCTGCGACCGGCGGGGCCCTCGGGTCGGCGCTCCACCGAGCCACCACATGCTGGCGCTAGGAGGACCGGGGAAGCTGCGGCCACGGTGCACTCTCCTCCTCCTCGCCAGCCGCCGCGGGCGTCGGCCCGTCGCGATGATGCTTGTGATAACATCTCCATAGCGTCGTCCGACCCGCGGACCCTCCACGACCAGCGCCAGGTCCTTCGGGAGCGAGCTCACGAAGACGCTCGAACCACCGTCGAGCGCTGGCGCGAAACGCGCCGCCAGTCGGAGAAGCGGGCGGGACCCGCTATGGACCACCCAGCACCGGGGGGCCCGGCGGCCTACCTTACGAGGTGGGCTGCCTGGCCTTTACCCGTGAGCTGCGTCAGTTCCAGTGGCCGTCCCACCGCACGTTCAAGCCCGACGTCGGCGAGAAGTACACTGGCAAGACCCATCCGTCCGAGTTCCTCAGCATCTACACCATCGCGATGCAGGCTGCTGGAGCTCGCGACGACAAGGTGCTCGCCAACTATTTCCCGCTGGCGCTGAAGCCCAATGTGATGTCTTGGTTGATGCACCTGCCGGTGGATTCCATTTCTTCTTGTTCGGATATGTGCCATGAGTTCGTTGGCGCCTTCACAGGAGGCCACCAAGCTCATGGCCACGCTAGTGATCTGCATATCATTCCCCAGAAGGAAGGGGAAACCCTGCGCAAGTACATCCAGAGATTCAGCCGGGTGCAGTACAACATCCCCGACGTTCATCCTGCCGCTGTGATCAGCGCGTTCCACCAGAACGTGCGCAACCGCAAGATGCGCGAAGAGCTGGCGATGACCAAAGTTAAGGATGTGGCCGAGCTCTACGTTCTGGCCGATAGGTGCACCCGGGCTGAAGAGGGAAGGAAGTACCCCGGCGAAGACGCCGGCGCGGAAACCGACTCTACCGATGAAGACGCTGCCACCCCGACGAAGAAGGGCCGACGTCGCAACAGGAAACGCATAGGCAAGGTCGTGCTTGCCCTTGAGGGATCTGACGATACCGGTGCCGGCAAGAAGGTCAAGGCAGACGCCCCCGGCAAGGAGATTGCCGGGTGCGCCGCCTGCCGGGCCTTGGCAGCTACCGACAAGCCAGGAAGCTCCGGCAAGCAATACTGCAAGATCCACCGCACCAAGGGCCACGACCTCCAGAACTGCCGACAAGTCGAGGTGCTTGTTGAGAAGCAAAAAGGTGAGTACGAGAGGCGGGACAAGAAGAAGGACCAGGACGGTGCTGAGGGGTCCGGCAAGAAGCGTGGCGGCCAAGGAAGCCGCCCCGGCAAGGACAACCAGCAAGAGAGGCCTGCCCGGGGCTGTGACAAGAAACAAGAAGATGATGACCACGACGAGGACGACGAGTCTGGTGGGCAAGGGTTCCAGAAGGCTACGGAGGCCATGTGCGTCGATGGCGGCGCCTCGCTGCATACCTCTCACCGCCAGCTCAAGCAGTGGGCGCGTGAGATTATAGCAGCGGAGCCGTCGTTCGACGCTCAGAAGCCGCTGAAGTGGTCCAGCACGCCCCTCATCTTTGACGCCGAGGACCACCCTGACCGCACTACCGCGGTCGGGTGTTTGCCATTGTTGGTCTCACCAATGATACGCAACCTCAGGGTGAACAAGATGTTGATTGACGGCGGGGCCGGCCTGAACCTGATCTCGCCTATCGTGATCAAAAGAATTGCCAATCCCTGATGGAGACCTCGAGGAAATGGGCACGTTTCAAGGGGTCAATCTGGGGAGGAGCCAGCCGAAGGGGAAGGTCACACTGCCCGTGGCGTTTAGAGGAGAGTTGAACTACAGGACGGAGAGGATCATCTTTGACGTGGCCGAGATCCCCTTGCCTACAACGGGATCCTCGGCCGCCCGACACTAGCCAAGTTCATGGCGGCGTCGCACTACGCCTACAACATGCTAAAGATGCCCGGGCTGTTGACCATCATCTCTGTCCCCTCCGACAAGAAGGACACGCTGATCTGCGCCGACCAACTCTACCGGGAAGCAGTTGCGGCAGCTGCCGTCAAGGCACCTGCTCCTACCGCTGAAGGCCCGGGTGGGAAGAAGAAGCCCGGCAAGACCTCTCGCACCCACTCCGGCAAGCGCACCTCCTTGGAGTGTTGTGCTACCGCCGAGGACGTGCTAGAGAGCTCTACTAACAAGAGCAAGAGATCTAGAGCCGAGCCGCCGCAGACCAAGAAGGTGCCCGTCAGGGAGGATGGCACGGGAGGGGCCTTCACCATAGGCTCCACCCTCGACAGCAAATAGGAAGGCGCGCTCGTCACCTTCCTGCGGGCGAATGTCGACGTGTTTGCGTGGCAATAATCCGACATCCCCGGTGTTCCCAGGGAAGTGATTGAGCACCACCAAGCTGTCTGCCCCCACGCGCGGCCCGTCAAGCAGAAGGTCAGAAAGGAGGCTCTGGAGAGGCAGGAGTTCATCACAGAGGAGATCAGGAAGTTGAAAGCGGCAGGTTTGGTGAGAGGAGTGCTCCACCCGACGTGGTTGGCCAATCCGGTAGTGGTGCGCAAGGCGAATGGGAAGTGGAGGCTATGTATTGATTACACAGATATCAATAAGGCTTGTCCTAAGGACCCCTTCCCGTTGCCGCGCATCGACCAGATTGTTGACTCCACAGCCGGGTGTGATCTGTTATCATTCCTCGACGCCTACTCAGGCTACCACCAGATCTTGATGACAAGAGAGGATGAAGAGAAGACATCATTCATCACCCCATGTGGTATGTATTGCTTTTTACGGATGCCTTTCGGGTTGAAGAGTGCTGGCTCAACATTCGCAAGAGCAGTCCAAATTGGTTTTGAACCTCAGATCCATAGAAATATGGATGCATACATGGATGACATAGTGGTCAAAACCAAGGACGGGCCAACTCTTGTGCAAGATCTGGAAGAGACATTTGCCAACCCGCGCAAGATCAACCTCGAGATGAACCCTGAGAAGTGTGTATTCGGCGTTCCATCCGGCAAGCTTCTCGGGTTCTTTGTGTCGCAGTGCGGGATCGAAGCAAACCCAGACAAGATCAAGGCTATTGAGCAGATTGAGGCGCCCAAGCGGATCAAAGATGTGCGTCGGCTCACCGGCTGCGTTGCCGCCATGAGCCGATTCATCTCCAGTCCGCCGAGCGCGCCCTTCCCTTCTTCAAAATCTTGAAAAAAGCAGGCCCAATGGAGTGGACCCCAGAAGCCGAGGCAGCATTGCAAGATCTAAAGAAATACCTTTCCTCTACGCCAATATTGGTTGCGCCTAAACCACAAGAGCCGTTGCTGTTGTATCTGGCGGCGACGAATCAAGTGGTCAGCGCCGCGCTGGTGGCACAGAGGGAGGTCAACGAGGAGGCAGTGACGGTGGCAGAACCAGCGGATGGCAAGCTCAAAATTCCCCCGGGAGGGCCTGGTGCCGGCAAGGCGAGGCCCCCGGCAGAGTCTGATGCCGCCGAGGCAGTGCCCGCGTAGTCAAGTGAGGTGGTGCAGAAGAAGATGATGCAGCACCCGGTTTACTTTGTCAGCTCCCTCTTGCAGGGAGCTAGATCGAGGTACTCCGGTGTGCAGAAATTGCTCTTCGGCCTCCTTATGGCCTCGAGGAAGCTGCGTCATTACTTCCAAGCCCACGAGATCACTATCGTCACCCGCCTCCCATTGCAACGGATACTGCACAACCCAGATGCGACTGGAAGGATTGTGGAATGGGCCTAGGAGTTGTCAAGCTTTGGTTTAAAGTTTGAAAGTACCTCGACAATTCAGAGCAGAGTCTTGGCGGAGTTCATTGCAGAATGGACCTTGACGCCTGACGAAGAAAATCCAGGAGACCACTCTCCCCGGCAAGGAAGCAGACCGCGACTGGATCATGTACTTTGATGGGGCTTTCTCGCTACAAGGCGCCGGTGCCGGTGTGCTGCTCGTTGCACCCATCGGAGAGCACCTCAAGTACGTGATCCAGATGCACTTCCCCAGGGAGATGTCCACCAACAACACTGCTGAGTACGAGGGATTGCTTGCCGGTCTCAGGATCGCGGCAGACCTCGGGGTTAAGAAGCTCATCATCAGGGGTGACTCGCAGCTCGTTGTCAGACAGGTCAACAAGGATTATCAGAGCCCATTGATGGAAGCTTACGTAGATGAGGTGAGGAAGCTGGAGGAACGCTTTGACGGTATCCAAGCGGAGCACATCCCCCGAGCGGAGAACGACATCGCCGATTACCTGTCAAAGCGTGCCGCATTCAAGCTACCTGTGGAACCAGGTACCTTTTTTCTCCGGTTAACTCAACCATCCTCGAACCATCAGCGGGGCAGAACAAGCAGAGGAAGTCAGGTCCCGGCAAGTACTTTCCTACCGAGCCCCCTGGGGCTGCCGGCAAGGGTGCTGCCGCGGACGCTGAGCCTGCCCAAGAGCAACTGGCTCCGGCAGGGCGTCAAGCCCTGGCCGTAGAGACAGCCGCTCCCATGGCGGAAGAAATGCCTTTGGTCCTTCCCGTCGAGCCCCAGGCTCTGGCATGGGCGCAGCATACCGTCCATTTCCTCCAAACAGGGGAGCTTCCTGAGGAGCAGGAAGAAGCGGAAAAAGTAGCCCGTCGGTCCGCCCTGTACCAGTTTGTCGATGACGTCCTGTACAGGAGAAGGCCAAACGGTGTGAAATTGAAGTGCATCCCCTGGGAGGAAGGACTGGAGCTGTTGGCGGAGATACATGGAGGCATATGTGGCTCCTACATAGGGTCGAGGGCCCTTGTCGGGAAGGCGTTCCGGCAAGGTTTCTTCTGGCCCACCGCCCTCCAGGATGCGACGGCACTAGTAACCAAGTGTGAAGCGTGTCAGTTCCATTCAAAGAAGCTTCATCAACCAGCTCAAGCCCTTCAAACAATCCCTCTCTCCTGGCCATTCTCGGTCTGGGGGCTTGATATACTGGGCCCTTTCCCCCGCATTGTCGGGGGCTTTGAGTACTTGTACGTTGCGATCGACAAGTTCACAAAGTGGACGGAGGTGGAAGCAGTGAGAAAGGTGACTTCTCAATCAGCTGTCAAGTTTTTCAAGGGACTGGTCTGCCGTTTTGGTGTGCCAAACAGAGTCATCACCGACAACGGCACGCAGTTCACGAGCCACACCTTCATGCAATACATTCAAGACCTCGGCAGCAAGGTCTGTTTTGCTTCCGTGGCACACCCACGGAGCAATGGCCAAGCGGAGAGGGAAAATGCTGAAGTGTTGCGAGGCCTAAGGACAAAGACTTTTGACAAGCTGCGCAAGAGCGAAAGGCGCTGGATTGATGAATTGCGGTGGTTCTTTGGTCGATCAGGACGACGCCAAATCGAGCCACCAGCCAGACACCTTTTGCCCTGGTAATACGGGGCAGAAGCAGTTCTCCCCACGGAACTCATATACGGGTCACCTCGAGTGCTCGCTTATGATGAGCTTGAGCAAGAGCAGTTGCGCCAAGATGATGCAACGCTCCTTGAGGAAGATCGTCTTCGGGCGGCTGTGAGAGTAGCGTGCTACCAGCAAGCCTTGCGCCGCTACCATAGCCGCAAGGTTCACGCCCGAAGCTTTGAGGAAGGCGACCTTGTTCTTCGGCGCGTTCAGTCGGCCAAGAATTCCAACAAGTTGACGCCAAAGTGGGAAGGCCCTTATCGGGTAATACGAGTCACCAGGCCCGGCGCAGTCCGCCTGGAGACCAAAGATGTTGTCCCAGTGAGCAACTCCTGGAACATCGAGCATCTTCGCAAGTTTTACCCGTAAGGCGCGGCTTGCCGGGCCTCCCGGCAAGCCACCTTTTGTACAAGCCTTGCCGACAAGGCATGTAACCCTTTGTACAAAGCCAGGTGCAGACTCTGAGCATAAATAAATGAAGCGCTGGCGCCCTAAGTTATAGCATGCATGCTAGGTCGAGTCTCTTCCTTGGTTAGGGTTGATAGTGCTTAGCGGCGACTAACCCTTAGCCTAGAGGTCGAGTGCGCATCAATCTGTTTCTTTTATGTCCTCCTTTGGTTCGCAGGGCACATGAGCACTTCTGCTGAGCTGCTTGGAAGAAGGGAAACGGACCGGCGTCCCGACCCCGGCAAACCAGAGTTGCCGGGGGCTGCAAGCACGAGGATCCAACCGCGGCAAGACAAGGTTGCCGGGGGCTGCAGATCCAGATAAGTCTTTCATCCTCTATCATGCATTTCGGAACGGAACTGGGATATGTGAAACCTCGTTTTATTTCTAGGCCACCGTGCTCCCCTTTTCTATACCCAAGGATTATCTCCTAGGCCCGGATTTGGTTGTAGCCGCGGTGGCAAGGAAGTAGAACAAGGAGCCTAAGCCCGCTTCATCCCTGCCTTCGCCAAGGGCGCGAGAATGGTTGAGCGAAGTAGGGGGACGGCAAGGCCTGTTGCCGGGTGAAAACGTTTATCTTAAATTATAACAAGGATTCGTTCCTTGTCGCGGGGTCTGCCCACGAACGGAAAACCCGGCAAACATCCCTTTTTCATTAAAAGCATCCCACACCAGGTACAGTCCGTACGGAATGAAAAACATGAACAAAGGGGATTACAAGCTTTAAATTTAACAAGGCCCGAAGGCTTACAGATTAAAAAAGAGATAAGGTGCCCGTGATCCCTTTATTGTCCCTCTCCTCAGGAGGCAGGTCAAGGAGGCGAGAGGACAAAAGGGGCGCCTAGGCGAGCTACGAGTAGCAGAAAACACCAAGAGAACACCTCGGTGGCCGCCCACGGGTAGGCCGGTCATGACGGTGCCGGGAAAGGAGCTGGAAGACGAGGCGGCAGGACCGGTAGTACGCGACGAAGGCGTCAGTGCCCGCATACTCCGAGTTGACGGCCTTGCCACCTGCCCTCTTCCTCTTCCGCAGCCTCCCGACGCCAGCCGCCCAAGGAGACGGCCCCGACAAGTTCAAGGAGCTGGCCCCACCCCCAGCAAAACCCTACCGGAGGAGCGGCCAGGTGCAGATGCTGCTGCTGCCGCACCCGCCCAGGCGCGGGGCGTCCGACGCCTAGTCGGACTCATCCCCGTCATCTGCCACGCTGTCCTCCTCATCACTTTCGCTCGAGGAAGAGCTTCCATCGTCGGAATCTCCATCAGAGGAGCTCTCCACGCAGCACTTCAGGCGAGTCCCGAAGTCTCCGAAGACCTTGATGGAGAGCAGGCCGTCCTCCATCAATTTGAAGTAGAGGACGAGCCCCGCCGTCAGGCTGTGGATGCGAGCGAACTTCTTCCACCCACGACGGAGGTACATGACCCGAGGAGCCGGGAAGTCGACGTCGACCCGCGTGCCCCCATTCCCACAACCCCTCATGTGCAATCTGAGGGATTGGGGCCGGTCACGCTCCATCTCCTGAGCAAACGGGGCGGGAAGACGGAGACGGCGACGCGGAGGCCGATGCAGCCTAATGAAGAACTCGCGGGGCTGGTCTCCGACATGGCCTTCCATCGGGAAAGGCACCATTGTCGGGGGCGAAGCCGGCGCGCCGCCCCGTCCTCCTCTTCCTCGAGCACTACAGCCTCGCCCCCTCCCCCTTCCCCTCGCGGCCGATTCCGCCACCACGGGCTCAGGAGGAGGAGGGATGCGCTGTCGAGCGGCGACCCTCGCCGCCACCGTCGAGGGACCCAGGTTCCCTTTCTCCATGGCGAGTGAAAGGAAGAAGCAGAAGCAAGAGGAGATAGATGACAGAAGAATGCGGGATGCCATCCCCCCTTCCCTTCTTTATAAAGGGGCGGGGTCGGGGCTCGGCCGCCCCGCTCGGCCAATCCAGCCACCGGAGGCGCAGGGAATCAGGACCGACCTGCTGCCCCAACCAGCGACAGCCCGGTTTCCCCCCTCCACAGCTTGCCACCCCAGGCACATGAAGGACGCGTGGCGGACGTGCAGAACTGAGGGGACGGGTGAAGCGACCTCTCCCCACCCCGTGATCGTGGGGAGTGGACGCCTTGAAGACCGCAACCCAGCCCCGTTAAGTAAATGAGCCACGCCTCCATGCCTCCCTCTTTTTACGGGGAAGGCGCGAGCCGCCTCTTTACTGCGATATGACGCATGCGTGTGGAAACCGCCCCACGCATGCCGCCCACGTCACGCACACCCCTCCATGCCGTGCCGCGCACGTGGGTCGTGGGAAGCGCAGCGCGCGAAAAGTCTTACCACGGTAAAAACCGCCCCGCCTGCCCGCGCACTGTTTTGGGCCTGGTCCAACAACGTGTCGCGCTTATGTGTGGCCCAGGCCCGGGGGCTCCTGTCGGTGTACAAAAAGAGCGGCACGCTTTTGTACCCCTTTACCTGTGCATGGGCAGTCGGAGCCGCACCCACGGTCACACCAAGCAGAACAGGGGAGGTGAGCCAAGGTAAGACCGACGCCCAAGATAATCAGAGCAACACCAAGGCCGAGACCACAAGGAGCAGAGGGACGAAGCAGGCTCCCCCGGCAAGACCCTTGCCGGGGCAGCTCGCCCCACACCAACAGAGCGAGCCACCCTTGAGACCACGGCCCCCAACGCCATCATTCACGTGGGGCCAGGGCTCGGGAAGGCACCTCTGTGGTGGCATGCAGATCTTTGTGAAGACATATTCAAGATCAGATGAGGATTAGAAGACGACGATCCTCGGCAAGATCCTTGCCGAGGAAGGCCACCAGACCCCTAGCAAGGCCCTTGCCGGGGACGACAGCGCCCTTGCCGGGCCACACGGCAAGACCCTTGTCGGGCCACACGGCAAGACCCTTGCTGGGCCACCCGACAAGGCCCTCACCAAGGATGCCAGCAGGGCCACCGCCAGGCCCACGCCAACCAAGCTTCCACCGCCGTTCACATGCAGCTGCCAGCCCAACCAGCTGGGCGGGCACCCGCGTGGCAACAAGCAGCCCCCAGGCCAACTCATCGAGCGCTTGCGTGGTAGCATGCAGATCTTCCTGAAGGCTCCACCACTGCGCCACCTCAGTTGCCTACCTGCCTACATGGCGCCGCACGCATCGCTGGCCAAGGCGCGTGTCGAAGCAAGGAGGAGCGGCGACGGACGGGACGGGCCTCGCCCCCGTCCCCGATAAAGCAGGGGGACACCTAAGCTACGCATTAAATGTGTCTTATCCTGTAATATGAGCGATAAGCTCAGGGCACTATGCGCCTTTCCACCTCCTGTGTGCCACTGTGGCAGCCCCTTTCGACTATAAAAGGAGGCACATGGCATACTGGAGGAGGATTCGGCTCTTTAGAACCACGCACTCACCACAGCTAGTTCGAGAGCTCAAGAACTCTCTGAAATACACCCACCAAAGTAGGACTAGGGTTTTACGCATCCTCGCGGCCCGAACCTGGGTAAACGCTCCTTGTGCTGGCTACTGATCCTGCTCTTCTTGCAAGCCTGCGGCCCGGCAACCGTAGTAGGGATTCTTGTGATCCCATAGGTGTCGTTTCCCCGACACCCGCCTTGAGCTTGCGCAATCGTGGTGATTTTACAGCGCACTAGCATTGCACACGGTTAAGCCAGTACCTCCATGCTCGTGCTTGCGGTCGTGGTGATTTTACAATGCACTAGCATCACACACAGTTAAGCCAATACCTCCACCCTTGCTTGCGCTTGCGCAGTCGTGGTGATTTTACAGCGCACTTGCATTGCATACGGTTAAGCCAGTACCTCCACCCTTGCTCGCGCTTGCGCACTTGTGGTGATTTTACAGCGCACTTGCATCGCACACGGTTAAGCCAGTGCACCTGTGTCCGTTGCGCGTCATCTGAGTCTTCCATTTGGCAGCAAGAAAAGTGAGAGAGGGTCAGAAGACAACAACACTAGCATGTGGCCCAAATGTATATATGAATGAAAATGGTGGTGTGTGATGTTCAAATTCCCAATGCACAACTTTGACCGCACGGGCCCACGGGTGCGCGCGTCGTTGAAGATCGTTGAGAGGGGCCAGAAGTCAACAACCACGTGGAGGTGGCCAAAATATATGTAGGAATAAAGAGTGTGATGTTTAAATACACATTGCACAACTTTGGTGACACCTGCCTCGCAAACAGGAAAGCTCCCCTTGGATATATCTATAATGACAGTCTAAGGTCGTAGCTAGCTAGGGTGGTTGCCCCATCCCCCACTTCGTGTCGGTGGAACACATGCACGTACTTATACTTTGGTCATACATGCATGTTGCCATGACCTACCATAAGACGGACTAGTGAATCTATCGCTTGGTCAAGCGACCTATTCTTGTCGATAAAAATGGATAGAAATACACTACTTGAGCCAATAGATTGGACCATCATCAAAAATCGCACGAGAGGGGCCACAAAACCAGCACCGCTTGCATGTGGCCCAAAATGATGTATGTTGGAAGGGGTGATGTGTTTTAAATATCAAATAATGTACAATTTAGATGTGGGGCTTGCCTCTCGATACAGACAACCCCCATGAAAGCTAGGTATTTAAGGACGACATGCGTAGGGTACAGTGTCAGTCCAACCCACCAATTCGAGCGCGTGGGAGGGAATCGTGAGAACACATGAGCTCGAACTTTGCTCGAACATGTCACCATGACCCGCCCTAACTCGAACTAGGAGGGATCCATTCATGGCCAAACCCCCCTCGTTATCGGTCAAAGGGATGATATATATATAGACCCCGGGGAGCCCACGGATATGTGTGTCATCTAAAACCGCACAAGGAAGACGGGGTTGATCAGAAAATCCCCTATACCCTGCATGCGGCCCAAAAATATGTATGGGTACGGTGGTGTGTGATATGTTCAAATTCCCAATGCAAAACTTCGATGGGGCACCAACTACATTACAAACCGAACACCATACCCCTAAGCCAGGTTCAAGACGTACGATGCCAGTTCCCCAACTTCGAGGCAGGGGGAGGGGGTATCGTCCAACGCATGTGCTAAAACATCATTTGACCTAACATGGAACACAAAGCAAGAGGAAATCGTCATGGTCAAACCCTTCTTGTACGTTGGGTCAAAGGGTTAGATGAGGAACCCATCATGGTCAAACTATTCCCATACGTTGGGTCAAAGGGATAGATTGTGTGGGCCCACAGATCTCGATCATTTATTCTCCAATTTTTTTAGAACAAGAAAAAAAAAGAAAAAAAAACAGCATTCTACAAATTACCAAAACAGGATCCCAAGGTTATATAATCGACATGACAGGTCACTACAGACACATTTAGATGCTAAATGTCTGTAATGACCGTATCATGGCGCTTAAATGAAGCTTGAGATATGCAGCTTCCCACCGGGTCACCCATCCTTAGACTCCTCCAGCCCCAGCACACTTAACTTCTGTGTTCTATTCGACTCGGCTAGCGGGTGGGAAGCCTACCCTTGCTGATAAGAGTTGCCTCCTTGCCTTTAAGGCATTTCATGCTGGTCACCGTGTGGTACCTACAATCTACTATCACACACGTTTGTGCTTTTAGAAATTGTGTGCAATATTTACATGACCGGTGTGTTGCCACCTAGCCTTCTATGAGCACTGACACTGGCAGCGGAAAACTGATGGGAGGAGTGGCAGGAAACGGTAGCGTGTTTGGATACATAACACCATTAATATGGATAAGTTAGTAAAGAAGGAAGCACGAGCTAGCATGACACGTGCGCACAGTGCTTACCCACGGGTGCCAGACGGTTGACCAGAACTGCTTTAAATATTCAGGGTTCGTTTAGCCTTTTTTATTCATTACAATTGAGTTTTCTAAACATTAATTTAATGTGCATAAGTCAAATCTGAACTACAAAAACATGATCCAGTGCACCAAAATGGCTAGAAAGATCATACATGTGTCCTTGGGTGCATGTTTAGGTCCCATACAAGGAATGGGAATGAATTACAACCGTCTTGGCATCCTGGCTCGGCCTCAAACATTGAGAATCTCGGTTTCAAATACCCGTAAATCCAAAACTCACCAGAAAATCATGAAACTTGGCATGGTGTCACGACATGGCACATATATGTCGTGGTAAAAAATTGTCCTATTTGAGGCAAGTTTTATTACAAGCCTCTTACAAACCGGAGCTTCTCTCAAAAAGCCTTGTGGTTCCAATAGGGAAACGTGTCCCCCTTGTGGGTGAAACGATAATCACTGCCTCTTCTCGCCTTGTATTTTTTTCTTCTAAAAGCAACATGGAACAACAGGAGATTCGTGCTGAAATTTGAAATTATTCAGGGTTCGTTTGGCCTTCTTTGTACATTAATTGAGTTTTCTAGGCATTTAATGTCCATAATTCAAATCTGAACTACAAATACATTATCCAATGCACCAAAATGAATTAAAAATCAAACATGTGTCCTTGGGTGCATCTTTAGGTCCCATGCAAGGAATGGGAATGAATTGCAACGTCTCGGCGTCTTGGCTCGGCCTCAAACATTGGGAATCTCGGTTTTTAAATCCCCGTAAATCCAAAACTCACCAGAAAATAATGAAACTTGGCATGGTGTCACAACATGGCACATATATGTCGTGGTAAAAATATTGTCCAATTTGGGGCAAGTTTTATTACAAGCCTCTTACAAACCAGAGCTTCTCTCAAGAAGCCTTGTGGTTTTGATAGGGAAACGTGTCCCCCTTGTGGGTGAAACGATAACGCTGTCTCTTCTCACCTTGTATTTTTTTCTACAGGCAACATGGAACAACAGGAGATTCATGCTAAAATTTGAAATTATTCAGGGTTTATTTGGCCTTTTTTATACATCAATTGAGTTTTCTAGGCATTTAATGTCCACAATTCAAATCTGAACTACAAAAACATGATCCAGTGCACCAAAATGGCTAGAAAAATCATACATGAGTCCTTGGGTGCATGCTGAGGTCCCATGCAAGGAATGAGAATGAATTGCAACCATGTCGGCGTCCTGGTTCGACCTCAAACATTGGGAATCTCTGTTTTAAATCCCCGTAAATCCAAAAGTCACCAGAAAATCATGAAACTTGGCATGGTGTCACCACATGGCACATATATGTCATGGTAAAAAAATTGTCATTGGGGCAAATTTTATTACAAGACTCTTACAAACCGAATCTTCTCTCAAGAAGCCTCGTGGTTCTGAGAGGGAAATGTGCCCCCCTTGTGGGCGAAACGATAATCGCCGCCTCTTCTCGCCTTGTATTTTTTTCTACACGCAACATGGAACAATAGGAGATTCGTGCTGAAATTTTAAATTATTCAGGGTTCGTTTGGCCTTTTTTTATACATTATAATTGAGTTTTCTAGGCATTTAATGTCCATAATTCAAATCTGAACTACAAGCACATGATCCAGTGCGCCAAAAATTCTAGAAAAATCATACATGTGTCCTTGGGTGCATGTTTAGGTCTCATTGAAGGAATGGGAATGAATTACAACCATCTCGGCATCCTGGGTCGGCCTCAAACATTGAGAATCTCAGTTTTTAAATCCCCGTAAATCCAAAAATCACTGGAAAATCATGAAACTTGGCATGGTGTCACGACATGTCACATATATGTCGTGGTAAAGAAAATTGTCCAATTTGGGGAAGTTTTATTACAAGCCTCTTACAAACCGGAGTTTCTCACAAGAAGCCTCATGGTTCCGATAGGCAAATGTGTCCCCCTTGTGGGCGAAACAATAATCACTGCCTCTTCTCGCCTTGTATTTTTTTTCTATATGCAACATGGAATAACAAGAGATTCGTGCTGAAATTTGAAATTATTCAGGTTTCGTTTGGCCTATTTATACATTAATTGAGTTTTCTAGGCATATAATGTCCATAATTCAAATTTGAACTACAAGCACATGCTAGTGCACCAAAATGGGTTGAAAATCATAAATGTGTTCTTGGGTGCATGTATAGGTCTCACTGAAGGAATGGGAATGAATTACAAGCGTCTCGTCATCCTGAAACATTGAGAATCTTGGTTTTAAAATCCCCGTAAATCCAAAACTCACCCAAAAATCATGAAACTTGGCACGATTTCATGACATGGCACATATATGTCGTGGTAAAAAAATCATCCAATTTGAGACAAGGCGCACACATTAATAGCCAACGTAGTCCTTTTGGAACAAATAGCTGGCACGTTATTATCGCAAACAATTGTATTATTTGAACCGTGTGTGTTCCTGTAACCATTTTGTGCGGCCATGCGTCCCTCTTCTTATTGGAGAGTACTACCTCAGTTCTAGTTCATTGGCCCTCTTTGTATTTTGTGCCAAAATTTAACCATAGTCGGTGGTGTGCGTGCAGCTGTTTGATTAGACGGGATGAGCACGAGAAGTCCGCCGTGCAGGCTCGACGGGGGCGTGTGCGAGCAGTCCGCCGCGCAGGCTCGACGGGACGCGTGCGACCTGTCCGCCGCGCATGCTCATCAGGAAGCGAGCTCTTTCACCTCCATCCACCAGCCGTCCGCCTCGCTCACAACTTCTCCATTAATGGCGGTTGAGCCGCTGTTTAACACGCGGTTAACTAAAGCCCCTTGGACGGAGGGTGTTTGCTTGTGATCCCATGGCCCCGCTCAACGTTGGCATTTGCTTTGTTCGTGCCTCACTGACAACGTGATTTTAGCTTGTTTTCAACTCGTATTCGAATAATTTAAAAAGCCACATGCGGCAACGGATAATACGACAACAAAATAAAATGCAACGGATAATAGAACGACAAATTTACAATGGCTCATATAACAATTGTCTTACATATTTCGGATAATTCAAAATGCCACATGCGGCAACGCCCCAAAGACACAGGGGCAAGAGAAGAAGTAAATCGCGGACAATGATCTGGCTTGCTACTTTCTCTACTCCTCGATGGACCGTCGGGCGACGAGTTCCTCCAGCTCCTTCTTCAAATCCTCATGACTTTGCTTGATAGCAGCCACGAATTCCTCCACCTCCACCTCGCGCTCGATGCGGAGCTTCCTCTAGTCACCCATAAGTTCCTTGACGACCGCTTTCAGCGTCATCCCCGAGGCACTTCTCTGCTGATGCAGCTTCTTCCAGCCGACGGCCTCCTCCTTCTTGGCGAGCTCCTTGAGGAGTTTTGCATTGTCACCCATGAGTTGCACGACGAGGCCGGTCGCCTTCTCAACCGAGGCATCGCTAATCTTGAGCAACTTCACCAAGCCGTCGACCAGCTCCTGCTGCTTAATTAGGCCAGCGAGACTATCTTCGTCGCTGGCCAAGGACTTCAGCACCACTAGCTCGTCGCGATCGCTGATGCGGTGAGTGCACTTGTGAGAGCCCTTGTGTGCCAGTGAGAACTCGTTCAAGGGCTCTACGGCGCGCCACAACATCGCTGTTGCGGCTGTCGCGTAGCGGCGGGACCTCTCTAGTACTTACACGGCCTTTGTCTTTGCTCCCTGGTTATATATCAACCCAAAACTCCTCCTACCGATCATGGTGGAATGACTTGACAGGAGAGACCCGTTTTTTGGGTGCTGAGGAGAGGAATTGTGAAGTACTTTTCGAGTGGGTAGTTTTTATAGCCCAGTTCTAAGTGACAACATGTTAGGTTTGTTCGGTGTGAACAGATTTGCAATTACTTATTGCATGGTAATCTAGAATGTGAGGAGAAACAAGCTCAAAATTTATTGATGGTTCTGGGCTCGAAGCCCGAAACAGTTCCCGGATGGCGTACGTGGGCCAGCATTCTTGGATGAGTACGTGTCTGCCCCACTATCACACACGGTCGAGATATCACCGTCATGTCCGGTGGATGGGCTGTCGCGCCTCCCACGGGGTGCTAGAAGGTTGACCATAATTGCAATATGCAGGTGTGGTTGCTTGCCATTGAGGCGACCGTGGAGTGCTTTGCTCGCGGCCCCCGCGTGTTGTGCTCGTCGTTGAGGTGGCCGCGACGCGCTCTGCTCGCGTCCGTCCGTGCGCTTTGGTCGCCATTGAGGCAGCCGCGGCGCGCTCCACTTTGGCGTCCCTGCGCGCGCTCTGCTCGCCATTGAGGCAAATTTACAGTGGCAATGGTTAATAATTGTCTTATATATTCAGAATAATTTAAAATGCCACATGCGGCAACGCCCAAAACACACACGACCTACATATGCTTAGTGACTTAAAATGTCGATATGCGACATTTGCATATAATTGTAATAAAATAAAGGCTAAAAGGCTGAGCTGGCGGCCTTCCAACGATGGTCTTCTCAGACTCTATGATTAGCATAGCACCCTTGCGACCGTTCATTCCGAGTGTCCGAACCCGCGGCCACCGTACTCGTCTCCGCATGCGGAGCTGCTGGCGCTGGGAGGCTCTTGGGGCTGCTGGGCCTCTTCGAGTAGAGCTTGACAGCGTGCAATCACACGCATGACATGCCCGCGGAACCGCTCCATCTCCATGTCTCTGCACTGGTAGCAAAATCCACCCATCACCTGCATCCTCAAGATATCACGTTAGTGATATTCTACTTCGTCGGGGACGTCAACTCCGCCAAGGATGCGCTCGAGCCTGACCACATCGTCAGGATCAAGGTTGACACGGCCACCGACGACAATGATGAGGCCGCATACATGTTGTCTCATAACTGAATCGCAGAGGTCCTCTGTCCATTCCTGGCGGGGCATCAGGCTCTTGACGAGCACCGGTGACGACGGCTCTTTGGGTGGGTCGTCGATCATGCCGCCTAGCAGCTCTGGATCTTTTGCACGGGGGCTGGCAAACTGCTCATCACAGTTTCTCTGCAATATGCCCATTGTGCGCCCAAGGACTGGCACGACGATATCACTGCCGATGGGCCATGGTGCCTGCACCTGCCGATAAAGCTCTTGCTCCCCGACCTGCTCCGGCTCGTTCTCCTCGCTGAAGATGTAGTGTAGGAAGGGATCGACGTCAAAGCTTTGGTCATTGCCTGGCATGCTTGGAATAACTAATGGTAGATGGGTGTGGACTAGATCTGCGCACAGTGTCGCTACGGTGCGTTGCCGCCACGGTCATATGGAACAAGCCACTAGCTGGTGGCGGGAAACCGATGAGGGAAGAGGCGGTAAGCATTGGCGTGGATTGTTGGACACATGTATAACGTCATTAATTTCTGCACTAGGCGTCTATTTTGGTATAGGTACTACCTCCATCGTGGTTTATTGGTCCCCTTCGTATTTTGTAGTACCAAAATTTAACCTTAATGCATGTCATTAATAAGAATATATTAATGCATGTCATCGAAAATAATATTGTTGGACGACTATTCCCTGCTATGTTCAACTACTATATGCAATAATTATGCAAGTGCTTGCTCGCCGTTTAGGCGGCCGCGGCGCGCTCCGCTCGCGTCCCTCCGCGCGCTCTGCTCGCCTTTTAGGCGCCGAGGTGCCCTCGAGTCGCGTCCCTCCGCGTGCTCTGCTCGCCGTTTAGGCGCCAAGGCGCGCTTGGGTCGCGTCCGTCCGCGCGCGCTCTGCTAGCGGTTGGGGCCGGCACACGATCACGTTGGGGAAGCTTTAGTTATTTGATCTCAGACTATGTTAATTAATTATACCTCCAGAGCCGGAATCATCTGGCTCTGGAGGTATAATTAACTAAACTAAACTATGATCTTCGGGGTCGTTCCCGCCGCGCAACTCCATCCTGTCGTCGGCCATTGGGGGTATGCCGGTATGTGTGGATAACTAGCTAGCAAGTGGATCAGTAGCGAGTCGTCGCCGCTGGCCATTGTTGTGGTTATTTATAGCTAGCAGCTGGCTAGTGGATTGGGGATTTTATAATTTATCCATGTGGAGCGCGGGAAGACTAAGTGGAGCACACAACCCGACAACCATATGTGGTGTCATGTGTTATCACACACGTGTTAACATAAGAAAATGTATGTGTAACTTACTAACCATCGCACACGAGTACTTGCATACGCATCGTGTGTGATAATCCTAGGCATCGCAAGCAACTAGTTTGCATTTTTCAAAAAACAAATCTACACACAGAATCGTGCACGAAATAACTGTAGTAAACATCTGTGTTATATTTTCTCATCGCAAACAGTTCATCCGAGTGGGTTGTTTGCCGCGTATCACACACATCTTGTTTACATGAATCGTTTGTGTTCTTTTGGCTCATCATAAACAATTCATCTATGTGAACTGTATGCCGCATATCAGACACATCTTGTTAAGTTGAACCGTTTCTATTGTGTTGCCTAATCGAAAATAGTTCATCCGAGTGAATTGTATGTCGTATATCGCACACACCTTGATCTGGCTACCGTTTCGGTTGTGTTCCCTAATCGCAAACAGTTCATCCGAGTGAACTGTATGCCGTATATCGCACACACCTTCATATGGCTGCCCGTTTCTGTTGTTTTGGCTCATCACAAGCACTTCTTATGGATTAACCGTATGACACGCATCGCACACACAACTATAATCTGAATCCTGTTTGATGTCTCTGCGATCGCAAACATTTTGTATCTTTTTGACGGTTTTATTACATCATCGTTTGTGATTAATGCATCGCACATAGTTTCATCGAAGAGTCTCTAATTGTAGTGTCACGTTGGCGGCACCCTGCAGTAGTGCAAGCCCATGGAAACATACCTAAACCCACATTGAACTCTCACGTAGACCATGGATTAGTACGCAAAGCGTAATGGACAATGCTTACCATACCATGGGATCACTTGATCCCTCTTGGTTCATCTTGTTCGCTTTGTGTGTTGATCAACTTGATTCGCTCTTTGACTTAGTCTTGATCAACCTTGTATCATGTCTTCTCTATGACCAATCTTTAGGTAATTCCTTGAATAGCACCTTGGTCAACACATAAACTCCTTGAAACCAACAGACGAACTTCAAGAAAAGCCTATGGACAAATCCTACGAATATAACTCAAGGCAACCATTAGTCCATATAAAATGTCCATTACCAAAACCACACATGGAGGCACCATGCTCTTTCAAGAGTGCATAACGGTTAGATTCATGGGGACACTATATAAGGGGGTCTTCTTCCCCATTGGCCCCTGCGGCTTTGGCTAAGCTTTTTCCTCCATTGTTCAACTCCATAAGCTTTGTCTTCTCTCTATTCCTCCCGTGATTCTTGCTTATTTTTTAGGGAAGAGAGAGAGGAGATCTAGATCCACATTTCCACCAATCCATCTCTCTTCTAAGTGAGGGAAACCCTTTGGATCTAGATTTTTGAGCTCTTTGTGTTCTCTTCTTGTGTGTTTCCTCTCGTATTCCTCCATGGCATTATTGTTGTGGTGGGACTTGGGAGAGAAGGACTTGGGCACTCCATGTGCCCTTGCCATTGCATTTCGTGCATCGATTTGAGTTCTCCTCGATGATATGTGGAAGTGAGAGGTTGAGTAGCTTATTACTCTTGGGTGCTTGGTACCCTAGAGCTTGTTCCTCTTGGGTGCTTGGGCGCCCTAGAAGTTTGGTGGGGTCACGGAGCACAATAATTGTGGTGGAAAGCTCCGAGGCAAGCGTCGGGGTCTCCAATTAAGTTGTGGGGATCGTCCTTAGCAATTTGTACGGGTTCCGGTGACCGCCCCCAAGGGGTTCCAATTGTACGGGTTCGGTGACTGCCCCCAGGGGTTGCCAATTTTACGGGTTCGGTGACTGCCTTCAAGGGTCCCTTACTGGAATCATGACATTTTGCATAGTGCGAGGGCGTGAGGAGATTATGGTGGCCCTAGTGGCATTTTGGGAAGCATTGTGCCTCCACACCGCTCCAAACGGAGATTAGCATCCGCAAGGGTGTGAACTTCGGGATACATCATCGTCTCTGTGTGCTTCGGTTATCTCTTACCCGAGACCTTTATGTATGCACTTTACTTTGTGATAGGCATAGTGTTTCATGTTATATATCTTGCTTAGCATAAGTTCTTGGTGCACATAGGGGAGCCTGGTCGATTTAGGTTTTGTGCTTGTCAAATTAAACGTTAGTTTATTTCGTATTTGATCAAGCCTAAACCGTA
Source organism: Triticum aestivum (assembly GCF_018294505.1). Classification (NCBI taxonomy): domain Eukaryota; kingdom Viridiplantae; phylum Streptophyta; class Magnoliopsida; order Poales; family Poaceae; genus Triticum; species Triticum aestivum. Next base: position 481,991,732 of record NC_057814.1, on the reverse strand, counting down.
ATTATTTTAAAGCGTCCATTCCCCCTCCTCCCTCTAGGCGACATCCACGATCTTTCACCATGGGACATCAACGCCACACTCAAAATTGGCAGCATTTCACACTCGTCAAAGGGGGTCGCACGCAGGAACCAAGAAGTTTGCATGTGGCCACATTCCATCAAATCCTACCTACAACACTCTCGAATCTTTTCGGCAACACACAAAAGATTCGTCGTAGTCCACTCACAAGAAGAAATCACATAGATTAATCAAGTCAGATCGCATGTCAAACCAATTGAAGAAAATCCCGAGTCAAGAATACCGTGCGCTTCACGCGAGGAAAGTTCCGAGTGAACCTTCACTCAACACAGACCTGTTATGTACCACCGGGATTTGATGAACGCATCTTCGATGTTGTCAAATCATTTGCTACTACCTCGAACAAAGGGCGAAGGCAATATCCTCTGTGCATGGTTGGGACCTAACTAAAAGGAGAAAAATACAAAAATCACTAGCTTGGATCCAAAGTTGATGAATGACTAGTGGACTAGTGTTCTGTTGACTCATGTAGGAGTTGTTGGGGTTTCCCCAAAGAGGAAGGGTGATGTAGAACAAAAGCAAAGTATTTCCCCAGTTAGAGAACCAAGGTTATCAATCAAGTAGGAAGCTTCCAAGCTAACAAGATAAACAATACCTACACACAAATAAAATACAAACTTGCACCCAGTGTGGCAAGGGGGTTGCTGAGCCCCTTGTCTTTGCTAGTTATAAGATTTAAAACTAAATAGTGGAGATACATAGTGGTAAAATAGCATGGCAAATAAAAAGACAAAATTGTGTAGAATAATTTATTAATGGAGAATAGAGGAGAAAGCTTCAACGTGTGGGAGAACGAGCTGTTGTGTGATGCATGGTTGGCCACTAGCCTCGATCCGATCCATGGCACAGAGCAAAAGGGCACAACATTTTGGAACAAGATTCACGTTTGGTTCCACGAACACAAGCATTTTCAGCCCCTACTCCGACGCGGTCATCTGCAACTATGAATCCAAGTCCCTCAACCATCGATGGTACACCATCCAAGAGGCAGTGACGAAGTATTGCAGACACTTGAAGCATCTCACCATACGGTGGCCTAGCGGTGCACAAATCACCGAGCAAGTAAGTTGATCAGTAGCCGAACATGCTTATTTTTGTTGGTCACTAGTCGGATATGCTTAGTTTTGTTGCTCACTAGCCGGATATGCTTAGTTTGTTGCTCGTAGCCGGGTATGCTTAATTTTGTTTCGCATTAGACGGATATGCATTGTTGACACTGTTTCACTTTGTAGCCTTCTCGTGCTTGTTTGCTATACAAGAAGTCGGAGAAGAAAAACTTCACCATCATGCATTGTTGGTTGAAGTTGAATGGGCAACCGAAATGGAACCTCTTCATAGCCAAGATCGTCGCCTGATACGTCTCCAACGTATCTATGATTTTTTATTGTTCCATGCTATTATATTATCTGTTTTTGGATGTTTTATATGCATCAATATGCTATTTTATATTATTTTTGGGACTAACCTATTAACCTAGAGCCCAGTGCCAGTTTCTGTTTTTTGCTTGTTTTTTAGTTTCGCAGAAAAGGAATACTAAACGGAGTGCAAACGGAATAAAACTTCGCGATGATTTTTCTTGGACCAGAAGACACCCAGGAGACTTGGAGTTCAAGTCAGAAGAGCCACGAGGCGGTGACAAGGGTGGAGGGCACGCCCAGGGGGTAGGGCGCGCCCCCTACCTTGTGGGCCCCTCGTGACCCCCCTGACCTAGTTCTGCCTCCTATATATTCACATATATTCCCAAACCACCAGAAGCATCCACGAAAACACTTTTCCACCGCCGCAACCTTCTGTTCCCCTGAGAGCCCATCTTGGGGCCTTTTCCGGCATCCTGCCGGAGGGGGATTCGATCACGGAGGGCATCTACATCAACTCTATTGCCCCTTCCGATGAAGCGTGAGTAGTCCACCTCAGACCTACGGGTCCATAGCTAGTAGCTAGATGGCTTCTTCTCTCTCTTTGATTCTCAATACCATGTTCTTGGAGATCTATCCGATGTAATACTCTTTTGCGGTGTGTTTGTCGAGATCCGATGAATTGTGGATTTATGATCAGCTTATCTATGAATATTATTTGAATCTCCTCTGAATTCTTATATGCATGGTTTGGTATCTTTGTATTTTCTTCGAATTATCAGTTTGGTTTGGCCAACTAGATTGGTATTTCTTGCAATGGGAGAGGTGCTTAACTTTGGGTTCAATCTTGCATGATTTCACCCAGTGATAAAGTAGGGGTAGCGAGACACATATTGCATTGTTGCCATCGAGGATAAAGAGATGGGATTTTCATCATATTGCTTGAGTTAATTCCTCTACATCATGTCATCTTACTTAATGTGTTACTCTGTTCTTATGAACTTAATACTCTAGATGCAGGCAGGAGTCGGTCGATGTGTGGAGTAATAGTAGTAGATGCAGAATCGTTTCGGTCTACTTGACACGGACGTGATGCCTATATTGCATAATCATTGCCTTGGATATCGTCATAACTTTGCGCTTTTCTATCAATTGCTCGACAGTAATTTGTTCACCCACCGTATTATTTGCCTTCATGAGAGAAGCTTCTAGTGAAACCTATGGCCCCCGGGTCTATTTTCCATCATATTAGTTTCCGATCTACTATTTTGTAATCTTTTATTTTCAGATCGATAAACCAAAAACCCAAAAATATTTTATCTTTTGTTTAGTTCTATTTATCTATCTCTATCAGATCTCACTTTTGCAAGTGACCGTGAAGGGATTGAGAACCCCTTTATCGCGTTGGGTGCAAGTGTTTGATTGTTTGTGCAGGTATTGGTGATTTGCGCGTTCTTCTCCTACTGGATTGATATCTTGGTTCTCAAACTGAGGGAACTACTTATCTCTACTTTGCTGCATCACCCTTTCCTCTTCAAGGGAAAAACCAACGCAAGCTCAAGAAGTAGCATCACCCAAGCCACCGAGGAAGAAACCGGTGACCCTATAGACCCAATCCAGGAACCGCAGAAAAAGGTTAGAAAATTTTTACAGGAGAAGAAGTGGGAGGAGGAGAGGGCGAATCGAGGAGGTGGGGCAGCCAAGCTGACGGCGAGGTTCGAGAACATCTTGTTGAAGAAGGAGGTGGCATGTGTGAAGCACATGGACCTCAAGGAGGAGAAAAAGACACAGAGGTTCAAATTGTTGATGGAGGCAACGGACAAGAAGCTCGAGCTCGAAGAGAGGAGGACTATGATCGAAGAGAGGAAGTTCGCGATCGAGGAAAAGAAGTTGAAGATCGCCGCCAATGCGGAGGACGCCAAGATGTTGACCTTGAATCTTGACTCTTTGGATGCCGATGCAAGAATGATCGTGCAATCCGTCTGCTACCAGATGTTGCAGCGGCAGAAAGATTAGTTGACAGCAGAGGACAATGAGGACCCAACGGAGGCGGACGCGGAGGTTGTCTATGCGGCGGCAATGACACCTTGATCTGGGAGCAGACGGCTGGGATTGCCGGTCCGGTAGGGCAGAAAATTGCACAGACTGCCGGACTGATGTTCTTTTGTATTCGGGCATGTAAAACTAAGCATACTTGCCATGTTTTTATTGTGATCGGGCATGCGATCCGGCGCTGGTGTGAGCCGGCGCGTTGTGTGGATCAGACTTCAAATTACCCTTTACTGACAGACATATACAAGATAGCGTTGGATAGTGACCTCCCGCGTCCATGTCTGCAGACTGATCCCCCTGTCTATGAACGGATGCGGGAGAAATTTGCAGGTCACGGCTGGAGATGCCAAAAGCCTACCTGGTGGCCGACTACACGTTCGGAATCATACGTAAGAACACCTCCTAGTAAGACAAGACTAGGGTTGTTACCTCATCGTCGAGGGGACTGAACCTGTATACAATCTTGTGTTGCCCACTGCGTCTAGTAAGATCAAGCTCCTTTCCCCTACCTCTCTTACTGTCAGACACCATTTGTTTGAATTGTTTTATGAAAATGGATCCGTTCAACAGACATGCAGGAAATACTTCACGTGTGTTTTCTTTTGTGATTTTGTGTCAAACAGAACTATTTGTAAAGAAGACAAATTTGCCGCCTGGAGCACCGCAGCCCTGGATCCATGGTGAATCTTTGGTTCACCGATCACTTCTTACTCTCTACGTTAACCCTACTAGCCCGGTGCTTTGATCCCGCAATTGATGCATGCATGCATGTGCGACGGGACTCGCAGCGTCACCTTGCGCTCTGAGACACAGCACCGCTATTCGCTAGCAGGCAGGGGGGCGTGCTGGTGCTGGTGCTGGTGCTGGTCCATCCCCAGATCATTTTGTGGACAGCCAGGAGGAAGAAGACGACGCTGATTCCAGTTCTCCTTTTTGGCTCCGTCCAGCATTTGCTGCGGTTTACTGTCGCCGTCCCGCCCCCACAGTCATACTCATACAGTCACACAGCCGCTGATGCACTGTTGCGCGCGGCCTCGCTGCCATTCCACTCCACTGCACACGTGATCGCGTCTGTCCACTGTGCCAAACTGGAACGGGCGCTCGCTCCTGCTCTCAACAGTGACGTACATAAATGTCTCTGACCACCCCCTGCGTAGTACTTGGACGTTGCTCGCGTTACTAAATTATTGTGTGACCAAAATACAATGCATCATGAAATTGGATATCTATCACAAGCACATGGTCAGGGCGTACAGCTTATCATCTCTGAATTTGATGCTACTGGAATTTAGCATGAATCACGAAGCAATCGAGTGACTTAATATCACCATGTCCTTAACTTCGTTTCAGAAAAAAAAATCATTATGTCCTTAATTGCAGGAGAAAAGGGACATGCGGGCGACTAACAATGAGCACCCCTATAGCAGCAGCGATCTCATCAGACCAACACCAGCACATGATGAATGTTCGATCCAGTAGTAATTTGTGTCCATCCTCCGAGACCATTAAACTCTGCAGGCAGACAGGCAGAGGCACTACATCTGTTAGTACATGATGGTAAAAAGAGGAAGCCGATCCTGCATCAAAAGGGCAGAAAGGCACCGTCTGACCAAGTTCAATAACGGGAACAAAGTGAAAGCACTTACCATGTCGATCCCTCCCCGAAAAGGATCTCCGGCGATGCGGATGTCGCGGCTGATGGGATCGCAAACCCGATGTGTACGTGTACGCCTCCTTCCTGCGGTCCGTTGCATTGTCCTCTCAAATGTGCCCACCGGTTCCTGGCCTGCTTGTGAAGCTTTGAATGTTCTGCACCTACCGGGTAACTGAAACCTCCCGGTTTCATCAGGTTTTAATGCAAGAGCACAGGCCGTTCACCCATCCTCTGAAATATATTCATGGTCTATATCCGTCCCAGGTCTGCTAGTAAAAACTTTGTGTTTCCCATGTCACTGCATCTACACCTGCTAGCACGGTATAGACCACCAACCCTCCTGGTAGCATCAGCGTGCATGTCGCTCTAAAAGCAACGATGATGCCGCAATTTGTTGCATCAAAAGAATGATGGTGGTATGGGACAAAGCTAAAGAAGACACAATCATCTTTGACCAAAAGATTAACCGCCCCAATGCGCCCTTTAGGTTTAGGCTCTCCAAGCAAGAAAACTCCCGAAACATTAGTAGGGAATTGCAAGGGATTCAACACCAAATCTGCTTTGAGAGTGCGGCTCTTGGGTAGTAGTGCTGGTCTCATTGTCGCCACTAGGAAATTGGACGGTGAGTTCCCGGGGAAACTTCCTCACGTGGGGAGCAGGGGCTTGGCATTATGATTCAGGTAACATGAGCTGCTACGGGAATATCGTTCTCATTTTTAATACGCCAAGGAGCGACAAAACTCCCTCCGATCCAAAAAAAAGTGCCGCAGTTTTAAACCGAGCTTATTTCAAAACTGCAACATTTATTATGGATCGGATAGTAGTAATACATACTAGTACGAGTGGCTAAAGGGGATGAGCTTACTAACAAAATTTCGGCAACTACTCTAGTACTGTACTTCAGGAGCCCAAGCTCCTTGGTCGCAAACCTAAGGATATTGCACCGCTCATCTTCGAGGCCTCGAAAAGAAAGAGTTGGAAGGTCCGTGAGGCCCTCAAGGGGAACGCTTGGATACTCAAGATCAACCAAGTCGGCGATGGCCTACAAAGCTCAGTTCCTTGGTTTGGTCGACACAGCAATGCCCTTGATGGTGTGGAAAAACTGGGCTCCCCCCAAATGCAAGTTCTTCGCCTGGCTTGTTATCAATAATAGGATTTGGACGGCGGACAGGCTACATCGCCGGGGATGGCCAAACTGCCACCTTTGCCCCCTATGTAAGCAAGTTCAAGAGTCGGCTGCACACCTCCTATTCCAATGCCGCCACACCGTCAGAGTTTGGGTGATGATTAAGACTTGGCTTGCCCTTGTTGATGTGCAGCCTGCAGATTGGGTGGCTGTAGGTTCCGTCAAGGATTGGTGGCAACTCAATGCCTGTAGCTTCTCGCAATCTCGAAGGGCGCTCATCTCTTTAATGATGCTTATCTCGTGGGAAATCTGGAAAGAGAGAAATGCTCGTGTCTTCCGCAACACCGCGGTGCCGGTGGGAGTGATTGTTGCTAAAATCAAAGAGGAGGCCTCCATGTGGTGCTTGGCAGGGGCAAAAATTTTGAGTAATGTAATGCCGCGAGAGTAATGCTTTGTAATTCGGCCTTTGGCCAAAACCTCTATTTCTTCTTATTAATCAATGAAAATGGCAAATCTTTTGCCTTATTTCAAAAAAAAAGTCGTGGTTGTAACCGCAGCCCACATTCGGGAATTTTTCACTCTTTGGATGCTCCTGAATGATGTCCACCTTCATGAGCAAACCGAAGATACCATCATCTGGAAGCACGCGAATGACGGGATATACACGGCGGCCACTGCGTATAAAGCTCAATTCCTAGGCTTGACTCTTTCCCCCTTGGACCGTATGGTTTGGAAGGCATGGGCACCTCCAAAGGTTAAATTCTTTGCGTGGTTGGCAATACAAGATAGGATTTGGACCGCCGATCGTTTACAGCGACGAGGTTGGCCAAATTGTGGCCTCTGCAAACTTTGCAATAGGGAGCAAGAAACGGGTGCCCACATTTTCTTCAAGTGCCGCTTTACAATTCGGATATGGAAGTCTCTCATTGAGAGGCTTGGTCTCGCGCACATAGATACATCCGAGTGGCACACAGATGAATCCGTCTACGAATGGTGGGACAAGAGAACCGACAATCGTAACCCCAACCAGCAAGCTTTGGCCTCTCTCACCATACTTGTCTCCTGGACCATTTGGAATGAAAGAAATGCACGGGTGTTTCGTCATAAGAGTGCGCCAACGACCATTCTTCTCACCGCCATCGTCGACGAGGCCAAGCTTTGCGTGACCGTGGGCGCAAAGAAATTAGGAGATATTTTTGTGGGCGAGTAATTGCCATGCCGTACCTGTGGGTATTGTAAAACTATAAACTCTATTCTCTTCTTATTTAATTGATAAGGCAAATATTATGCCTCCGTTTCGGAAAAAAAAACTGTTGGACATGGAGATGGCAGGAAAAGTGGATGAGCTTAACAAAATTTTGGAAACTTGCACTGTGCTTCATCAAGAGCTAAACTGTTGGACTTGGACATGACAGAAAAATTGGTCGGGTAAACCTGGCCTTATTAAGAGCCCTCGGCACAGTGCTGCGGCAACGACCCCCATCAAAAGAAGAGGAAAAGACCAAAGCAAACGACACAACCATCTTTGGGCAAAAAAAATCATGAGCCGGCCGGCCCATCTAGGATCCTCGACACATTTCGGCACTAACGAAATCGACACGACAACCACTTTGAAGGTTTCGCTCTCCATTTCTGCCCTCGAGATGCCCCGGGAAACTTCCTCACGCGAAAGATGATGTCCCAGTGCCCGCCTCATCGCATCACCATGCCTTCGTGCACGGAGACCGACGCAGCATTGCTCTGCCTCAAAGGCGCCGGTGGTGTAGGGCTGTAGGCTGCAGCTCTTGTATCTTCTCGCTCACCAGCGACTGCTTCTCAGGGTCTCTCGCCCTCGCCTCTCCCTCTCCTTTTTCTTCCGAGTGCTGTACCATGGACCAATCATGCAAGGCCTTTATGGTCTTTTGCGCTTTAGCTCTTCGTTTGCGGCTTCGCTTTGGCCTCAAAGCTGACGTTTAGGGGCTGTCTGGTTTGTGACTAACTTTGTCAAAGGTTGCAATACTTAAGGTTAGACAGGTTTGACTAATTTAGGTGAGTGTTTGGTTCAAGTCATACCTTAGGCAAGCCACACTTAAGCCCCACATGGCATACACACAAAAAGTGTGACAAGATTCTCTTAGGCTTGCCAACTTGTGGCTCTCATTTTAATGAACTAAGCTTAGGTAAGATTGGCAAAAATGTGTGACAGAGTTTGATAATGCTAGGCCTAGAACCAAACAGCCTCTTAGTCCGTTTCGAAAAGAAGGAAAAAAGACGGTGTTTAGATTGGTCTTGGATCTCCGAAAGCTGGCACGGCGGTCAGCGACACTACTGCTGCTGCTGCAACCAGTGGGCGCCTCACTGCTCCGCCCAGTTCGTTGCGCCAGTGGCGTGGCAGTGTAGTGTATAGCTACCACTCACTGACTGCCACCGTGTCAGTGGCGAAACAGTGCGTGTGAACATGGTGGACTCGGTGTCATCTTCTGTGTGTCTTCGGCTTCGAGGCTGGGATGCGTGCGAGCGTGCTCGCAGATGCAGCCTGGTTTCAGCTCTCTTGTGCTTGTTGTGGCAATGGCTCAAGATGCTTTCGCTGACTTTTCATCACTGATATGGAGTACGTACTTGGTGTGCATTGCTAATTTCGTGCTGCAGGCGTCGCCGAGGATACGATATCGCCGGTGATAACTGTCCAGGATGCCGCCTCTTTCAGTCAGTTCCGTGTGTCTTGTGTTCCGACCTTTCACTTCTGTAAATAATAGTAGGTCGATTTGTTGGACTGTATGATTATGACCAACTGGCTGGCAAACGAGAATCCAATGCAATTCGACAGCTACAGTGTATATATAAGCTTCTTAAATGCCTCTGGCCAATTTAGTGCTTGCTACTATTCAACAACAGGCAACGGGACAAATGTTGCTATCTTTCCCGGGAAGTTCACGCCAGCTAGATGCCCCGAAGCTTGATGGGGGTATTTCTCTGATTAACTTTGGTGTTTGGTTCGAATCTTTCCCTAATAATAAAGCACAGATTAACTCCGTGGGTTCACCGTCACAATACGCTTCTTCCCGTGAATTTACGCTTTCAGTTTGAATTTAAAATATATATCTAAGATGGTACTAATCTATGTGAGCCACTTTCGTCCGTAAGTAAACAAAAGCTTCATCTGTTTGTTCCCTGCCGTACGCTCTTTTGGGCCTCAGCCACGGCCAGCCTAGCACTCTTCCAATCCCAAAAAGACCAACACGTCAAGCTGCACATACGCAGCTTCACCAAGGCCCAAAAGTGGCCTGCTAATCAGCCTTTTCATTTTAATTTACTATTAAAAAGATAGTCCCACATTGCTTTGTAACAATGAATCCCACCAGTTTAAATATGTGAGCAAGTTGTCTAGGAACAAGCCTTCTTGGGAATTAAATAATTGAAGGATGAGGCATGAATCTTTCGAAAAACAAAAAGAGACGGGTGAGCTCAGGCAATGAGCAGCAAGCAGTGAGTAACATTCAGGAACACGCTCGTGGAGCAGCCGCCCTAATTGCCGGCTCGTTGGGGGTCAGACCGCGCTGCTCCCGTCTAGCCTTTGAACGCATTGTGGGACGTGACAGGCTGCCCTCGGAGACGCCGGATCCCTGATTTGCAAGGATTAATGTGGACACACGATTGGTGAAGGACTCTTGGTTACTCTAGATGATCGTTATTATTTTTTTCTCACATGGCTGAGCATTCAGCTTGTGGCCCGCATAAATAAACAAGATGAAATGAGTAAGGAAGGACATGCAAGATTATACGTGAAGTTAAAGGACAGTGCCATTGATCGTGCCAACTCACCTATATAGCAAGAGGTTTGGCTAATTCATTCATCTTCCCAGTTCGTACATTTTTTAACGCCTTACCGATTGACACTAACCATGTGTCCATTATCCATGCCGAAGTCACATGTAAGAAGGCCTCAAGTCCCTCTACTGAAATCTAAGCTCAATCACAAGTTCTCGTACACGCCGAAGTCACATGTAAGAAGGCCTCAAGTCCCTCTACTGAAATCTAAGCTCAATCACAAGCTCTCGTACATGTCATTGCCGGGCAACCAAGCTCATTGGCTTGGAATTGAAGGACATTAATAGTTGGACCACACGGCCATCGTCGATGATGGTGGCGTATAGAAGTGGCGACATGAATGGGTTGCTTGGCGCATACGAAGGATTTAATCTCCCGTTACAACGCACGGGCTCTTTTGCTAGTTCAAACTAAATCTTGAAACAATCCAAGACAGAGATGTAGTCTTCATTAAACTAATTGTCTTTCTTACCATTATCAAAATGATAAGTGCCACACGTGTGGCACAAAATAACACCCTGATGTTTTTAACTGCCATCCGAAAAAAAAACCCCAAAAAACTGAGCCATCCTCGGGTAACTAAAGTTGCCATCAAAAAACGTTTATCAGAGTTCTTTTCTTATTACTTGTAACCGTTTGTGACTAATGTGAGAATGCAGGAGTATATTTCAAGATTTTTTTAAAAATGACCAGAGAAAGAAAGAAAAAAAAGGTTAAGTTTTCGGGCCAAACTCAAAGCCCATAATAATATTTCAGGCCCATCAGCTCGTACAGTTTTCCCCAATGGAATTTCTGACCGCAGATGGCTGTGTTTCGTTGTTAATGAAACACTCGTCTGGCAGTTTAGCACCAGGTACCAAATGGGAGAAACATGATATAGTGCTAAGCTCAAATAATACATGTTGAGTTACATTCAACCCAAGGAACCGGGGTAACAAAACCAAGATAAATTGACTCCTAACAACGAACATACCGTTCAATACAGGGGTAACAGAACCCAGATAATTCAGCATCCATCTGTCAGAGATACTGCTTCGATATCTCAACTGAACAAGCCGCAAAAAAAGGCCATATGTAGGGTAAGAGGCAGCGCAACGTATTGGAAACCTTCTCTGCTTCTGATTTTGGCATGGTGGCACTCATCTCTGATGGTGGGAAAACCATTCACAACAGGTAGCCTCTCGATGTTCAGATCAGTCATCCTCTGTGTCGTTTGCCTTCTGCTTCTTCCACTTGTAAGCAGCTTCCAATATCTTGAGGTTCGGGGCCAGCGTAACTTCATCAGGGAAGATATAGTCAATGTACTCCTCGTACCTGGCAGAGCAAATGATGTCAGTATATTTCTAAATTGCTGGGAACCAAGCACAAAAGTATTACTCTACTAATATTGTTAGCACTAGTTATTTTATCCTGGGTTCTAAATTCTTAACAGAATTCAGACCGCGCATGGCCACATAGGGTGCTAAACTTGGCAAACCACCAACTTCTGATAATACAATAGTACCAAGAATAAAGAACTGGGTAAATAGCATACGCAATACTGGAGCCATCGTCTGTGGGGAGTGGTCTCTTCCTCTTCACTTTCCTTGGCGCCTTCTTCTGCACTAAAGTGACATCACCAAGATCACCAAAGCTCAACTCTTTTTTGAGCCACTCTTCCAGGAGCATTGCTCTTTCTTCTTTTAGCTCTGCAGCATTGGTCCTGAAGTAGTCGAATGCCCTTTCAAAGACAGCTGACCACCATAACACAGCAATGTCAGATTTAATGCACCATTAATTGCAAACTGAACATAAAAAAGATGTACAGAAGCCCAAAGTAGGCTCTCTAGCTCGTTACTCACCCCGACACCTCCGGACCCGCTCTGCCTGCTGTTCCTGATAACCAACATCATTCTTATTCTCCTCACTTCCATCGTCTTCTCCCAAGCCAGCTGAGGCCTCGAATTCAGCAAAGCTGATCCATACCTTCAAATGCTTTGTTCTATCAAGCAATCTCTCATAGAGTTCTCTTGCTCTATCAAATTCATCTTCGTCAATTTCAAATTGCAAGTACTCCTGCAAGTTAAAAGGAAGAAGATTTAGTAAGCATCCCTAGTAACTAAAATCACAAGTAGACCTGGAAGTAAAAGACACTAAAAATGATTCAGTTAAGCATATGTCGATTCTCTTAAAAGCACGACTTTTCTGGATGTCTCAAATGTAACATTAACATCTAACAAGGATCAATGCTGCATCTTATAGAAAAAAATCGGAAACAATTCCTAAGAATAAAAGGTCATGTCATAAAATGCATTATTTGGAAATAATATATCAGATGACAGCACACTGGGTTTTCTCTCTTAAAACTGTAGCTAAGAGATCAAAAGCATACAACAGCACAAAGAAGTGTGTGTATTCAGTTGCTGACTGGACAAATATAGTTCCATTGGCTCTGCTTTGCCAGGGAGAAGACTGAAGAATACAGGTCAACAAAGTCCCACCTAGACCTACACAAAAGGGACCTCAACTATGTCGATTCTGAGCATTGTCCAGCAGTTGTTTCACAAATACTCCGTAAGTTATTAAGCATTCAAGCAACTTGATAGAGTGCAGAGGATGAAGATACATGGTTTACAAATGCTTTGGTAGTTACTACTGCCTGATAGTTTGTAGCTGGCAGGATATAATGCAAAGAAATAACAGATTCAGAGAAATCAACTAACACTCCTAAGTTAAATTTTGTAAGAAAAAATAGCAAAGGCTGGTTTCCGGTTTTCCAGAACAAATATAACAGCACAACCCCTTCTTCCATGAAAATAAACTAATTCAGGTAACGCTCGAAATAGTGTAGAGCTCAACAACACACCCGGCAAAGATCGATCTCTGATCTCTACTGCCTACTCTCTAGGTGGCGTGTTAACATGTCACTCACTCCGTTTTTATTTACTCTGCATGTTAGCTTTGACCGAAGTCAAACTTTATAAAGTTTGACCAAGTTTGTAGAAAACAATATGAACATTTATAACAAGTCCATATGATGTGAAAATATATTCAATGGTGAATCTAATGGTATTGATTTGGTGGTATACATGTTAATATATTTTTCTACAAACATGGTGAAAGTTTATAAAGTGTGACTTTAGACAAAGCTAATATGCGGAGTAAATAAAAACAGAGGGAGTACAAATTAACCATGATATCACATCACAGCACACATGAACAAAGGTGGCAAATAATACACACATACTCCCATGCATAAACACTGGAACTATTTAGATATATGAGCAGATCAAATATGATACTCCCTCCGTTCACAAATATAACATGTTTTCGATATTTCAATATGGACTACATACTGGCTGAAATGAGTGAACAAACAGACTAAAACGTGTCCATATACATCCGATTCAGAGAATAGTTAGAACATCTTATATTTGTGAACAGAGGGAGTATAAATCAACGTTAACATAGAACTTCATGAGTGCTTATTTGAGGCATATAAGAATGTATAGGAAAATATATTCAATACTTCCACTCAACAAAACATAAAACTTAGACCGATTAAGAGGACGGCAAGGACAACATACCTTCCATAGAACTTCAGGCGTATCAAGGGCTGGCTGAGCGATAGCAAGCTCATATATTGATCGAGCACGATCAGTCTCACTAAGGTTCTTTTCCAGTTCAGCATACTTCCTCCAGGCATAACAATTTGCTGGAGACCATTCGATGTATTTTTCATACAGAGTTCTACAGCGGTCAAAGTTGCCCAGATAAAGCTCGATCTCAATGTACTTCTTAAATATTTTCCCCTTCGGTGCCATACCTATTGCATTACCGAGAATCTGCCGTGCAGCCTTTATGTTCTTCTGTCTTATCTCAAACTGCGCGGCCATCAGCCACAGCTTAGCAAAGGTAAATTTCTTGTGTGGAATGAGTTTCAGACATTCCCTATAGACCTCCCGGGTCCTTTCCATGTCCTGTGCATCAAGTTCCTCATACAAAGCATAGTTTATCCAAAGGTAGATATACCTCTGCCAGTACCGCTTCTCTTCTGCAGGAGGAACATTTGCGATACTCCTCTCGTACACATCTCTGATCCTGTCCTTATTCCCGACGCTCTCCTCCAGCCTGATGTAATCAAACCATGAGTCGTAGTTGAGTGGGTTCTTCCTCACCTCATCTTCATATTGGAATCTCCGCTTGCCCACAATGGCATCCTCAATCCCCTCACGGTCACCAAATTGTTTCTCAAATGCCAGGAACTTCCTGTAAAGATCCTCAGCCCTGCCCTTAGGCACTCTGTCAAGCGCATACTTGTATATCGCACGAGCACGCTCCACCTCCCGACACTTCTCCTCAAACTCAGCAAATGCTACAAACAGCACCTCTGCATCTTCATCATCCACGAGCAGGTCCGCTGCACGCTCATACACACGTCGCGCCCGCTCTACTTCTCCACGTTTCATCTCAAACTTTGCATATCGGATGAACGTGTCGGGCCGCGGGTGCTCGGCGACAAACCGCTCATAGATTGCCCTAGCGCGCTCAACCTCTCCATATCGCAGCTCAAACTTGATGTACGAGTTCCAGCCAGCAATATCAGGACGCCATCCCATCCAGCGCTCAAAGACCTGCCGAGCATTGGCGACGGCACCAAGCAGCTCCTCCATGTGGATATACTTGTACCACAGCTGGTCGATGCGGGGGAGGAGCGAGACGGCACGGTCCCAGACGTTCCTGGCATGGTTGACATAGCGGTTGCGCATCTCGAACTCCGCATACTTGAGCCACAGGGTGTGGTCGCGGTGGGCGACGTCCAGGGCGCGCTCGTAGACGGAGCGAGCCCGGGCGAAGTCCTTCTGCCCCTCCTCCCACTTGGCATACTTGACCCACGCCGAGACGCTCCAGCGGACGCGGCGAATGAGGTCCTCGAACCTCTTGCGCTCGCGGAGCCGGTAGTCCGCGAGCTCGTGGACGTCGGTAATCTTCTGCTTGGGCGGGCGGATCTCGGGCTCCTGCCGCTCCCGGGCCTCCCGGAGGATCTGCTCGGCGGTAATCTGGACCCCCGCTGGCGTCTTGTTCTTCACCCGCGTCGCGCGGGGGAGCTTGACCTCCGTGTCGCGCTTCGTGAGGAAGCCGAGGCTCGCGTCGGGAGCCGGCGGAGGCTGCGCCTGGTCGGCGCCGCCGCCGCCGCGGGTGGTGAGCGCCATGGCGGCTGGTGTCTGTGCTAGGGTTAGGGTTTTGGGAGGAGGAGAATAATGGGAGGAGGGGGCAAGGGACGGGTGATTGGATTTTAGGTCTGCTTGTACGCGCGGACGGCGGCGCGGCGGAGCTCGATGCCGGAGCGGGGCGGAGGAAGGCGAGGAGTTGGGCGGAGGACGGCGGCGCGAGGGGCGGGGCAGATCGAGCGAGGCCGAGCGGCTCGGCTCGATTTGGGGTTCGGTCTTTGCTGGACGAGGGGTTATCTGTAAAACGTAGTTTAAGTGCTCGTGTTGGAAACTTGAAATTTATCACGAGTTCACGACGAGATGAATATGGACCTCAATATTATACTACTCGAAAACCACCTAAAATACTAATCGAATATCCGGACACTGCTGAGTGAGATGAAGAAGGGGGAAATATCCTGTGATACCAACCATCATATGATACCATGTCATAAAAATCAAATTTACATGTTTCAAAAAATTCTAAGAAAAAATATGAACGTTCACAAGACATATGTCTACTAGCCCTAAAAAATTCAGATTCAAATTCGAAATGCAAATTGAGAAATAAAAAAGAAAAATTCAGCATGAATAGTGTAACAAAAAGACAAAAACACAAATGTCACTTCACGTGTGGAATTGTCTTTTTTTGTTTCTCCATGTATATTTTGGATTTTGTTAAATTTTTAGGGATTGTAGGAACATGTCTTGTGCACATTCATGATTTTTTCGAAATTTTTTGAAACATCAAAATTTTGAGTTTCTAAACGTGGTATCATGGTATCATGTCATGGGTGGTATCATGTGATATCTTCCCCGTGAAGAAGGTAGTGAAAGCTAATTTTGTTCCTCTGAATGCCCGAGCCATTATGCAGATTTCTACGAAACAATTTTTCGCGAAAAGATCAAATCTATTATAAAGATTCACCGGAAATGAAAAACACCTCAAACATAATACATCGAGGTCCATAGACCATTGTCGCCGACGTGCCGCTGTCGGCGCTCCCATACCGGAGCCGGCTTCGATGACAACCAGGAAGTCTTTGTGCACGTGCTCCTAAGGACGAGCGCCCTGGAGCCGCAATCGTCGCCGTTGAACCCTTGAATAGATCTGAGAACCTGGCACCAAATATCGTCGTTGCATACGAAAGACGAGAAACCCTAACCTCGCCGCCCCGAGAAGCTGGCGGGAATTTACGCTGTAGCTCCGTCTAATCCGTCCCAACCGACGAACTTGAGGTGGGCCAGAGACCGGAAGTCTGACTCGAAGAAGAAGCGTTGCCATCCGTCCAAACGCCGCCCCTTCGAGGACTGAAACCCTACCTATCTACTAGCTGGATTCAAGGCACCAGAAATTCCCTCCCCGCCATCGGCCACCTGAGCGGCACACGGAGGGGAGGCGAATCCATGGACTCGCTGGTGGAGATCGAGGGGAAGAAGGCTTTCCCTAGTCGCCTTGCGAGAGGGGCCTTACGAAACAACTTGCAAAGTACTTGTGGGTTCGGCAGTTGGAGAGGCGTGATAATTTTTTCAGTGAGATCGGTCTATAGAGTACTTCTTGAGGCTAACACCGTGATCAGTCCAAGTAGTGAGCTCGAGTGGATCTAAACGTGCTTTCTGGACGAGTCTATAAAAAATTCAAGTGCCCCCAAAAGTCTGCAACTTCTGGTGGAGGGTGAAAAAGAAATTTATACCATGCCGTTCCATACTCGAAGATAGACACATTGAACATATTCCATTTTATTAGTCATGTGGCCAAGAGGAAACCATCAAGCACAATGTTTGAGTGTACGTGAACGAAACTTTTCTGCCAATAGCTCATGGAAGTAACTGAAGTGAAAGTTGCGGAATGGGTGACGAATATAATAGATGCAACAAGATGTCGACTAAATATGCGGTTGTCATTTTATGCGGAGGATGGTTTTTGTGGTCAAAGAGGACTACACGACATCATGATAAACATGTTTGCTCTGTCTCCTGATTAGTCAAATGGACAACTAATCTAACTATGGACCTTACTATCATTGGAAGATCTTCTGGATTGTGTGCCGAGAAGATTAAAGTCAAGTGGGAAGCATCGGCTGAAGGTATGCTTAAAATCAATGTTGATGCTAGCTTCCTGTAGCGCACATTGGTAGGTGCCACTGGGCTGGTGTTACGAGACAATACCGGTTCCTTGCTATAGGGTCAAGCTATTTGGTATGGCCAAGCTACCAATGCAATGATCATGGAGACCCTTGCAGTTCATGATGGTGTATTGTGATCTAGGATTATCGCACATTGCTTTGATGCTAAGGAGGTGGTCACACTTTGGAGGGAAAGAGAACATGAAGGATACGTGATTGCTTCGATTCTCAATGAGATTGAAGAGCTTAGCGGGAACTTGGAGTTCTTCCATGTGAACTTCATGTTGGGGAACGTAGCATGCAATTTCAAAAAAATCCTACGCTCACGCAAGATCTATCTAGGAGATGCATAGTAACGAGAGGGGGAGAGTGTGTTGGGGAACGTAGCATGCAATTTCAAAAAAAATCCTACGCTCACGCAAGATCTATCTAGGAGATGCATAGCAACGAGAGGGGGATAGTGTGTCCACGTACCCTCGTAGACCAAAAGCGGAAGCGTTTGACAACGCGGTTGATGTAGTCGAACTTCTTCTCGTTCCGACCGATCAAGCACCGAACGTACGGCACCTCCGAGTTCTGCACACGTTCAGCTCGATGACGTCCCTCGAACTCTTGATCCAGCAAAGTGTCGAGGGAGAGTTCCATCAGCACGACGTCGTGGTGACGGTGATGGTGAAGTGATCCGCGCAGGGCTTTGCCTAAGCACTACGTGAATATGACCGGAGGCGTAAACTATGGAGGGGGCGCCGCACACGGCTAACAATGTTTGTTGTGTGTTCTAGTGGTGCCCCCCTTCATATATATAGGTTGGAGGGGTAGCCAAGGGGGCGCCCCAAGTAGGAGGAATCCTACTTGCGCACCTGCCAATTTGGCCTCCCCCCTTTCCTATTCCTATTCGGAGTAGGAAGGGAAGAGCGGGAAGGGGGAATCCTATTCCCTTTTTTCTTTCCTCCTTCCCCTTTCCTTCTCCAATTTGGCCGGCCCATATGGGGTGGGTGCACCAGCCCCTTTGTGGCTGGTGTGTTTCCCCTCTTGGCCCATAAGGCCCATATAGTTTGCCGGGGATAGCCCGGAACCCCTTCCGGTGACCCGATACGTACCCGGTAACCCCAGAACACTTCCTGTGTCCGAATACTATCGTTCTACATATGAATCTTTACCTCTCGACCATTTTGAGACTCCTCGTCATGTCCGTGATCTCATCCGGGGCTCTGAACAACATCTGGTCACCAAATCACATAACTCATATAATACCAATCGTCATCGAACGTTAAGCGTGCAGACCCTACGGGTTCGAGAACTATGTAGACATGACCGAGACACCTCTCCGGTCAATAACCAATAGCGGAACCTGGATTCTCATATTGGCTCTCACATATTCTACGAAGATCTTTATCGGTCGAACCGTTATGACAACATACGTTATTCCCTTTGTCATCGGTATGTTACTTGCCCGAGATTCGATCGTCGGTATCTTCATACCTAGTTCAATCTCGTTATCGGCAAGTCTCTTTACTCATTACGTAATGCATCATCCCGTAACTAACTCATTACTTACATTGCTTTCAAGGCTTATTATGATGTTCATTACCGAGAGGGCCCAGAGATACCTCTCCGATACTCGGAGTGACAAATCCTAATCTCGATCTATGCCAACCCAACAAATACCTTCAAAGATACCTGTAGAGCATCTTTATAATCACCCAGTTACGTTGTGACGTTTGATAGCACACAAGGTATTCCTCCGGTATCCGGGAGTTGCATAATCTCATAGTCAAAGGAATATGTATAAGTCATGAAGAAAGCAATAGCAATAAAACTTAACGATCATTATGCTAAGCTAACGTATGGGTCTTGTCCATCATATCATTCTCCTAATGATGTGATCCCGTTCATCAAATGACAACACATGTCTATAGTTAGGAAACTTAACCATCTTTGATTAACGAGCTAGTCTAGTAAAGGCTTACTAGGGACACTGTGTTTTGTCTATGTATCCACACATGTATCAAGTTTCCGGTTAATACAATTCTAGCATGAATAATAAACATTTATCATGATATAAGGAAATATAAAATAACAACTTTATTATTGCCTCTAGGGCATATTTCCTTCAGAGTGTGTCTACGTAACCTCGTAGACCGAAAGCGGAAGCGTTTGACAACGTGGTTGATGTAGTCGAACTTCTTCTCGTTCCGACCGATCAAGTACCAAACGTACGACACCTCCGAGTTCTGCACACGTTCAGCTCGATGACGTCCCTCGAACTCTTGATCCAGCAAAGTGTCGAGGGAGAGTTCCGTCAGCACGATGGCGTGGTGACAGTGATGGTGAAGTGATCCACGCAGGGCTTCGCCTAAGCACTACGAGATATGACCGAGGGTGTAATCTGTGGAGGGAGGCGCCGCACACGGCTAACAGATGTTGTTATGTGTTCTAGGCGCCTCCCCCCTCATATATATAGGTGGGAGGGAGAGGGGGCAGCCAAGGGGGTGCCCAAGTAGGAGGAATCCTACTTGGGGCCCTAACCTATTCGCCCCCCTACCATATTTCCCGGAGGGGGAAGGAAGGAGGAGGGAGGAGAGAAGGAAGGGGGAGGCTGAATCCCTCCCCTTCCTTTCTCTCTTCTCCTCTTTCCTTCCCCCTTATTTCGGCCTACATGGGGCACACCAGCCCCCTAGGGGCTGGGCTCTCCCCTTATTGGCCCATTAGGCCCATGTAGTTGCTAGGGGGATGCCCGGAACCCCTTCTGGTGACCCGATATGTACCCGATACCCCCGGAACACTTCCGGCATCCGATACCATCGTCCTATATATCAATCTTTACCTCTCGACCATTTCGAGACTCCTTGTCATGTCCGTGAGCTCATACGGGACTCCGAACAACATTCGGTCACCAAATCACATAACTCATATAATACAAAATCGCCATCGAACATTAAGCGTACAGACCCTACGGGTTCGAGAACCATGTAGACATGACCGAGACACCTCTCCGGTCAATAACCAACAGCGGAACCTGGATGCTCATATTGGTTCCCACATATTCTACGAAGATCTTTATCGATCGTACCATAATGATAACATACGTTATTCCCTTTGTCATCGGTATGTTACTTGCCTGAGATTCGATTGTCGGTATCTTCATACCTAGTTCAATCTCGTTACCGGCAAGTCTCTTTACTCGTTCCGTAATACATCATCTCGCAACTAACTCATTAGTCACATTGCTTGCAAGGCTTATCATGATGTGTATTACCGAGAGGGCCCAGAGATACCTCTCCGATACTCGGAGTGACAAATCCTAATCTCGATCTATGCCAACCCAACAACACTACCAAAAATACACTTCCGTGATGATACGTGTTTGTCGCAGTAGGTCACGTTTTCTGTCATGCATGTACATCCATGACGATTTTATGACATAATCAAGATAGTCATACCTGTGTTGTCATAGAAGTGTTCCATGACATTACCAAAATTATCATCACGGAAGTGTCCACTTCCATGATGATAAATCGCGCGTCATAGAAGTGCTTTCGTCAAGGGTGACCGACACGTGGCATCCACCGTAACGGGTCACCGTTAAGCTATCGGGTCCGGTTTTGGATCTGATAACCCGCTAACAGCCACGACCAATGCCGATTTTCCACATGTAAAATTCTCATTGGCCGACGGAACCATGTGTCAACTCTGCGTTGGCACAGGTGTCACTCATCCAATGAGCAAAATGCGCCTATGATATGTTGACACGTGGACCGGCCCAAAAGTGGCCCATAAAGATCAAACGGGCCGGCCCAACTAAAGGCCCACAAGATTTCGTGGACCATAATGGGCCGGCCCAACTAAAGGCCCACAAGATTTTACGGACCATAATGGGCCGGCCCAGCTAAAGGCCCACGAGATTTCGCAGACCATAATGGGCCGGCCCAGCTAAAGGCCCACAAGATTTTGAGGACACTAGTGGGCCGGCTCGTTAATAGGCTGCCATGTTTTGGGCCAAATGCCGGCCCATATTTGATCCGGTCCATTAACAGCCTGCCACGTTCTGGGCCTAATAAAGGCCCATATGAGATCCGGCCCGTTAAAAGCCTACCACGTTCTGGGCCAAATTACGGCCCAGATCAGATCCGGCCCTTTAAGAGGCTTTGGGCTAAATTATGGCACATATCAGATTCGGCCCGTCAACTGGACGCTATGCTTTTGGGCCCACTTGCTAAAGGTCCATTTAGTAATTTAGCCTGATATTAGTTTTGGCCTGTTAAAGGCCCGTTTAACATTTCGGCCCTATATTTATTTCGGCTTGTTAAAAGCCCGTCATATAGTTGGGCCTACGGCCCGGTTTGCATCCGGCCTGCTCACAGCTGATAATCTGATTGGGCCAAACAAGGACCGAGACAATTTTGGCCTGTTAGTGGCCCGTGATGTGATTGGCACAATCATGGGCCGGGGTCTATTTCGGCCTGCTGCCAGCCCGTGAGCTATTCGACACATTTCAGGCCCAATGTACTTTTCAGCCTCCTAAAAGTCCATTGAGTTTTCTTGCGAAAATAGGGCCGACGATTTACTTGGCCTATTAAAGGCCCAAATCTACTAGTGGGCCAGTTTACATTTAGGCCTGTTAATGGACCAAGATGACTAGGCCCATGATGCGGATCATACATAGTGATTTGCATGACGGCCCGATTATGTATCGTAATTTTACGGTTTGGCCGGTTTACTGCGAAGACAGCATATATATATACAGTAAAATAACTGCAGCATCGTGAATAAGAAAAAAAACCTAGACTATACAATAAAGAAATTACGGCATATTACATCCACTGGGCATCAAAGTTCGCCACTATGATAATAAAGCACAAGCAGACAGCAGATTACATACACTGGGCATCAAAGATCGCCACCAGTGCAAATAAACACCCCGGCAAAATAATATACAAAACCGACGGCACTTCAATAGAGTTGAAGAAAGGTTAGCCCTACTCGAGAGCTGCAGCGCAAGCAGCTGAGCAAGCTGATGAGACTGCGCTTGTTTGACACTTATATCTTCCTCACTCTGAAAGATAAACAAGCAGACAGATGACAGGTTTTGCACATATAAGTATCAGTGCTGACAATTCATCACATTTCTTACTGACGAATAAAGTGACAGAGTTTAAAATAGCATTAACACAATATGGTATTGTTCAGGTTAAGACATGGCAGGAAATGACATTGTGAAGGAGATGGCAACTTCACGACACCACTGGATTACATATCAAGAACTCATAAGTATCAATGGTTAGTGTGCTGTCAATTTATCCCATTTCAGATTGGCAAATAAAGAGACGGTTTAAATAATAGTAGAATGATATGACATTATTCATAGTTAAGACATTGCAGAATATGTCACTGTGCTATAGTGGGTAGGTTCACCACACCACTGGATTATGGATCAAGAACAGAAGCATACATGCAGTGTAAAAGAAGATCACTTGCTCTGTATAGTTTAATATACATGGTATGAAGAAGGAACTTGGTTGTACAACTAAAACTTCAATTGAGAAGGACAAACTTTTGTTTATGAACTACATAATAAACTTCAAACATGCAATTTGATGCAAACACCAAAAATAAACAGTTGTTGCAGTCATGCCTAACCAAATATACACAACAAAGTTTGAAGGCTTGAGAAGGACAAACTTACATTATTGGTGAAGACAGGCTCTATAAAGCCCTTGTCCGTGCTGATGGGGGGGCAATTCAAGAAGTTTACCACCGAATATTCTTCATAAGCATTGCCTTTATTCTACATCTTGTTAAGAGTAAATATAGATGTGATAATATAAGAAAAAATGGAGAATATTTAAGATAAGATGAAGAGTGATGCTACATAACCAAGTAGCTATAAATGTAAGTACAGCGATACAGACAAAAGGTACATCCAAGAGCAATGCAGAGCTAAACTTCTTCCGTGCCATCGGTGTTATCCAACCTTATGGTAAGAGTAAATATAGATCTGATGTGTAGAAAATGGAGGGCAAAGGAAAATAAGCTGCAAAGTGATGGTACATGAACAACTACCTGTCAATATAAGTACACTGATAAAGGACAGCAGGTACTTACAAGAACAATGTAGAGCTAAAAATTTTCATTGGCATTGGATATATTCTACACTAATGTAACCATTCATACATATCAGATAATTTGGAGTGAAAAATTGATAAGCAAGCTATCATGCATACTGCTGTCACATAATGAACCAGGTATGAATGCAAGTACAGTGATACAGGACAATAGGTACTAATAAGAGCAAAGCAGCGGGCAGCATATTTGCGATATCCTGTCGTTCTTTTCAGACCGGAATTCTTCTTCGAGCAGATTTCCTGCAAAAAAGATCCGTAAGGCACATGCGGAAAAGTAGAAGTTCAAATTGTCATGTGATATCATAGATAGTACCTCATCCTGGGAACAAGACCAGCACATAACAAGGTTTTTCCATTCAATGTCTTCTAAATTTAGCATAGGAGACTTCACCAGAAATTCGTTTATAGACTTGCCATCAAAGTGTGATTTCCTCAGGTAACACCGATACTGCTGCAATGCTTCCTTGAAAAGCGCAAGCAAGCTTTGCTCCATGACTATCCAGATTGACCCTCGCCTACTTACAACAATGTAATGTAAATCATTGATGTGTTCAATCAGCAGAAAACACCATGAATAATAGCACTTACATGTAAGTGGGACCGGAAGATGTGAAAATGGTGTTTGTCTTCACTATAATCTTCCCATGATGGGAATATATGCACATAGTCCATAAAAACATTGAAAGCATTGTCTTTTAAACTAGGAATAACTGGAACGGGGTTCCAATCTGCAGGAATTGGCCGTCTCTACAGTTGGGATAGGTCTTCGGCAGGTGGACTTGCTGTACTTTTTGCTGGAGTGGGATTTTTTTGTGGTGCGGCTGGTGCTATGGCAACTGAAATTGGCATACCTTTTGTTGGGGTGCAGGTCCTGTGTGGTGGGGCTAGTGGTGTGGCCAGTGAAGTATGGGTACAGTCTGCTGGAGTCAGTCCTACATTTTGTGTCACTGGTTGTACAACCAATATAAGTGGTGTGCTGTCTGATTTCTCTGGCACCACCACGTTTTTCAAGGACTTTGCTGGTGCTCCTTCAGGTTCAGCAATCACCCTCTTCCTTTTTGATGTCTGATGCACAAGAACAACATTTGAGTGAAAAAACATGGTATGATGACAGATGGAATATGTCTTGATAATGGATGGGCATGGCATCTTGACATATATGATGAGTAAACTAAGCAGATGGCGGTGCAAAAAAGTAGAAGAAATGCAAGACAACATATGCAAGATACACGCAATCAATAAAACCTTGCCAAATTAGAACAGGCACCTTGATGGGTGAACAGGACAGGCCATCTGCCTTTGCCTCTTGAGGTCAGAATAGTCATTAGGATCATATTCTGAACAAGAATCTACAGGTGGGGAGCGTATGAGTTTCATTGCATCCAGAATGGCACTCAATGCCTTGGTGCCAATTTTGTAAGTCGTTGTAGTGTTCCATAATATTCTTCTGATGCGCGGATTCTGATATTCACTGTAATTACGTATAATATCTGAGAACCATGAAAACATAAATAACAGTGATATTATCTTTGTAATGCAGAGGATATTCTAATATAGGGGCGCCCCTGTAAACCCTTGTGTGCTATCACTGGATTCTAATGAGAGAGCTCATGTGTGTTGTAATATGGTGCGTGCATTAATATAATCTGGCATAAGTACACAAAAAATAGGCTCCAGAAGTAAGGATAGTTGGCAGATGATAGGTTCATAATATACTGTATAGAGAGTTTATTGTCGAACCATGATAACAAGAGCACACAACAACTAGGCAGATCGTAGTGTACATAAAAGGGGTACACCATAACCACGATATATAAATCGGGAAAGTGGAACTGGCTGGAAAATACGGTGTTGTATTGCCTCTACTAATTGAAAGCTTATCGATCACGTACATGCCAGCTCTATCAGCTGTTGACTGCAGATGTTCCTGCTCCCCTTCCTGACAAGGAACATACTGTACGTACTAAATATAGAATAACAAAAGAGGAACATGTTAAAGAACAGAAGAGGAAGCATATTCTTGAGGTTCCGCTTCATTGCATACAATGTTGGTTACCCACTCATGATGAATCACAACGCCCAAAGAAATGCAATTCCATGTCGTCTCTCTATATGTGGCCACATTCATTTGGAAAATCAAGTGGGAGCATTACCCGACCAATTAAATGTTGTCTGTTAACTAATATTAGTATCATATCACAATTCGTATTTGAAGAAGTAAGCTTTGGACTTATGAATGGTGTGTTGTTTAGCTTCAAGAGTGGACTGCTACTAGTGTGACACAAAGCAGCTACACAGGTCATAGTGTAGATATAACGGGAAAACCGTAAGCATCAGGAGTAAAATCAGCAAAGTGGAACTTGCTGGAATATATGTGCTAGTATTGCTGGTACGGCTAGAAAGGCTTCGGATACCAGCTCTCTTCAACTGAAGGTGCGGTACTGTTAATATCTGTGTAACTCTCAAAGGCGAGACAGCTCCCCGCATTTCCTTGCTAATTTTATAGGATTCAAGTGGGCAGGCCACTACAATTCCTATTCCTATGTTTAGAAAATCCTACGAATCAAAGAGCCCCGAAGAGTTCAGAGTGTCCATCACAACCGACCGTATGGACCTCTACACTGCAAATGTCCCTGCTCATCTTCACTACAAGGAACATATTGTACTACTATCATACTCCCTCCGTTCCAAAATATAAGTCTTTGTAGAGATTTCCACTATGGATCACATACAGATGTATACAGATACATTTTAGAGTGTAGATTCACTCATTTTGCTCCATATGTAGTCCATGGTGGAATCTATACAAAGACTTGTATTTAGGAACAGAGAGAGTACTTATTAAAGAAGAACGGAAGAGGAACATGCTAAAGAAGAGCAAGCAGATTTGGGATAATAAAATGTTCGTTGCACAGTGCCCACACATGATGAACCAGAGCGCATTAAGAATGCAACTCCGTGCTGTCTCTCTATATGTGGTGCACGTGCTTTTCGAGAGTAAAGTAGGAACATTAGCTGACCAATTAAACGTTATCTGCTTTAGTAATATCAGCATCATATTAGATTCATATTTGAGCAACAAGTTTGGAATTATGAGTGGCACATTGTTTAGCTTGATGGATTCAGGAGCAGTGCTAAGCAGCTACGGTGATGGTACTGAATATAAAGGCATGTCTGCATGCAAGTCACGTGACTTTTGTCATTTGGGTCAGTTGACCATTTCAGGTGGTTGGATGAAGATCCTACGTCTCCTAACCCTTCTTCTTCCTTGTCTCTGGTTCTTCCCATACAGAACATCGCATGAGCCACCGGCCAAACCACCGGCCCCGACCCCCCGCCCTCCCCTGAACCGCCCCCACTGCCTGTGTTCCTCCGCCACCCCCACCCCATCCCCGCCCCCACCCGCATCGAGTTTTCTTTGTTCGACGAGGCCCCACCACCGCCCCCACAACTACCGTCCCCACCCGAGCCCCTTCCTTCGCACCGGCGAACTCCGACGAGCTCTGAAAAATCGACTGACCCAATTTTGAAATTTAGTCTACTGTCATTTAACTTGTGTGGAATATAAAAGGGGAAAGCCATAAGCATTGCGAGTATAGTGTTGAGCGTGCCATGGCGGATCTGAAGGTGCAAACCGAACAAAGGCAACTTCGTAGAGAAATCAGAGTAAAGCAGTGGCGATCTATTTTCTTGCTGCGATAAATAAGTTGAGCAGATACGAAAGAGTACCGCCTCTGGTGCGGCGCCATGTATGCATCTGCTGAGAATTTGACGGTGCTGCGGTAGCAATTGCTGTCGGCGGCGTGGAAGCAGATCTAGGAGGATAGACGATGGCAGCGGGGTGCGGTGGATGATACGGTCGTAGGAGCGGCGCCGGCAAGGTGGATGGCGGCGGGGATGAAGCGAGAGGAAGGGATGCAAGGATCCCGGTCCGAAGCCGTGGATGAGAGAGGTCGATCTCTTGTAATGGACGACGACGTCGGGGTATCAGCTCCGACATGGTGGAGGAGAACAACGGTGGATGGGGTGGCGGACGGAGGAGGCTGGGGTGGAGAGGGTATTTTGGCACCCACGGAGTACAAATGGGGAAATGGGGGGAGAGAGGAAGGGGGGAACCATGCCTTCAGGGCGCGCTTGTCTCAAATGCGAGGAAATTTACAAACTTAGCCCCCGTTTAAAATTTCCTACATCACAGCAATATTAGTCGGTTGGGGATAGGACGGTAATCTCGCATACACCGAATATCTACCGACGAGAGTTTGTTTTTGGTGCCCATCGTGTATGAATCGGGGAGGGAGTCGATTTCGGCCGAGGAGACACTGTGTTTTGGTGCCCACCGTGTATGAATCCGGGTGAGAGGCGGTTATGTCACGTTTGAATGCAATTACAAACCTACCCCTATCGAAACCTATAGAAATCGAGCCGATAGGCTTTGCGTGTCAGGGATAGGCAGTAATTTCCATCTCGTAAATTTTGGTTTCGGGCGGTTACTGTGACTTTCCCCGCTTCGTTCAAATTTTTGCAGAGCAAGAGTGCACATTTACCATGCCAACTCAATTCGAATCCAGTTTGTATTCTATTTTTGTTCGGGTAGGATCCATTTTCGATTGGAATAAAATTCTATATACATCATTTTTTATATATACTTTCAAAAGCACAACAAAGAATTCTGCTCCTTTATATGTATAATATGATTTACAAATACAATGATCTCAAAATCATAAGGTTGAATTCAAAAAATTTAAACCAAATTATGTTCTACTAAAATGTATGGATCAGTAATATCTACATATTAATAACATAGATGCGCGTGAATTCATATGAGTATGCATGTTTGATAGATCAATTTTGGTTCGAGTATGAATTACATGTATCATCATCTCGAATTCAAATATTTGAATCCCTTTTATGTTGACTCCTTTCACGCCAATCTCTCTCGCATGCTCCTTCATGTAGCTATCACTCTCTTTTCTCCAGCTCACTCGCACGCTCACTTCATGTTTTTCCTATCTTCGCAAACATGGTCTCTCGACGTCTCCCTTGAGAAGTGTCACACTCTCCCTATCATTATACATTACATGGTTTTCATTATCTCTCACATCTCTACCGTTCTCTGGTATCACTAGGTACCTAAGCTTTCTTTTTCACCGCCACACACACAGTCTCACTCATCTTTCACTTTGTCTTTCTCTCTATGGGGTTCTCTCACACACCCTATATGTCTCAAGATATGACTCATACCACTAAAATTACTCTCCCCCGCAGACACAACGTTTGTTGCGGTCTCCTTTCCGTCTCCATCCCAGTTATAAAACTGACGTTATTCACTTGTTTACCGACCAGACAAACTCCCCTCTCTCTCTCTCTCACACACAACTCCTGCTTCTACTCCCCTTCCCGACTACCGTCTCTCTCTCTCACACACAAAACTCTCGCTTTCGCACCCCGACTCGTATTTCTCTCACAAACATTGATCGACTAGCCTCCAGATAGGTTTATACACCCGCACACTCGTGCTTCCACTATCGCGTACATGTCTCTCTCGCGCTCCTTGTATCTATGTAGATTTTTCGTCCCTTCTTGAGACACGCCCTCTCGATCGTGCACACACACAATATCGCCTCATTTTAAGCTGATACCTCTCGCACACACACTCTTTGTGTCTTTGTCACACATGCACTCTGTCCTCCTCCTCTCCCACTCTCTCTCACACACACAACACAAACACACATGGGCTTTTTGCAACAACTAGCAAGATGCCCATGGGTTGCACGGAACATAAAGATGCATTTGTATGAGTAGTTTATCTTGTGGGAGAAAAGAATGAAAGAGGGAAGGCCTTATTTGCAAATGTGGAGAGGGGTGTGGGTATCTTTTTGCAAAATTGCCATAGTTTCCTTCCTATCCGCCAGATATAAATCGGACGGCCTATATTGCAGGATGGCAGGCACACCATCATCACCAACTCTGTTTTTTATCTCTACTCTTATAAAAAGCATAGTCGGTGATGATGGTGTGCCTGCCATCATGCAATATAGGTCGTCCAATCTATATCTAACGGATAGGAAGGAAACTATGGAAATTTACCCGCACTCCTCTCCACATTTGCAGATAAGGCATTCCCTCGTTCATCCTTTTCTCCCACAAGATCTTGATGTTCCGTGCAACGCACGGGCATCTTGCTAGTAAGAGTAGAAATTAGAGATATACCACTTCTCGAATCTTGAAACCAACAACATTCCTCCCTTATCTCATCAAAACCGCCAAAGGAATATATTTTGAGTGAAGCATAACATATTTTTAGTGATATACGTATTTCAAAACTAGACTCTTTTTTCTATCAAATTGGTGAATATGTATTAATCTACTTTGATCGCGTGGCAACGCATTGGCACATTGCTAGTAGTTATTACTACTGTATAATTTTTTGGACACCAGACAAATGGTGGAGTACATATACGAAGAGAAGAGGCGCACGCACACAGTCGGTCTCTCGCTGTCTCGCACACATGAAAGTTACGTAAAGGCACCGTTAACAAATAAACCCTAAAATCCTAGGTGCACGATTGCTGCATGCGCGGGTACCGGGTACGTGGTGGAGCGCACCTTTGTAGGAATAGTCAGCTCGCGTGATAATTTGATCCATAGGAGTTGATGGTCGGGACCACAGGTGAACGACCTAGAGGCGGTGGCTCGCCAGTTGCCACAGATCGAGTAGCCACGTTTAAAATATCATTTTTTTAGCGGGGTAAGAGTTCCAATTTTCAATGGCGCGTTATAAGTACTAAACAGTTTTTAGAACGATTGATATGGAGCAAAAATGGAATTCATAACTACTACCTCCTTGACGTATGGTTGTATGGGTTTATGTTGCGAGATGTTGAACCTGGTAGTTCTAGGGAAAATACTATGGTTTAGATGTTGGTTTTCAGTAATGATAATCGAAAGGGGGAAACCCTTCTTTGATAAAAAAAACTGCTACCTTTGTCCTGGTTTACTAGTCCCCATCGTATTTTGGGTCAAAGTTTGTCCACAAATTTTACTTGTAAAATGTGAATGGAAAACGAGATTTTGTTATACCCAAACAAAAAAGGACTGGAGGGAGTGATTGCTCTGACACGGACGCGACCTCTCATAGCGCAGGCATTGAACCGGCACGCTGGCCAAGAAGGCCCCACTTGCTACAGGCCCGGCTGAACACGCCTCCTCGCCGCATGCAACCGGCTTCAGACTGCCCCGCCTGCCTCCATTGAATCCGCGCGTGTGCCGGCAACACATCCTTCCGCGAGCCGGCCGACATTTTAGAACACAAAAAATGACCAAAATATAATTAATTACGCATGGTATTGACTTGTTGTGCTCGCACTGGTAGCAGGAACTAGAGGTTTTTCTTTATTTATAACTCTCCTCACATTTTTTTGGCTTTGAAGTGAATCATGGTTGTGGACATTATCTATGAATGTGCAGATATCCGTGAACATGAGTTTGATGTGGAAGTTGAACTTGGAATGTTGGGCTTGCGCATGAACTATAGCATGTCCAATGCTTCGTCTGTTATTGTTTGGAAAGTAATTGTTGTTATTACATGACCCGAAAAAAATTATTTTGTGCCACATCAGTAGATGCACGGACATCACAACAGGCATGCTGACTGGATAAACATTTGAACCTAGCTATTATGAAGGAAAATTTGTATTGAGAACATTTTTAGATAGCAGGAGACGCCTAGCCTGCTCTGCCTCTGCTAGCTTCTTTCTGGCTTCTTCCATCTCTTCTTTGGCTTGGGTGAAGAGAGCATCTGATTGCTCTTTTCGCTTCTTCAGGAACTCAGCTACATTCTCAAGGGCCGATGCACACTTTCTTTCAGCCTTTACTAGAGCCACGAGGACACGAATAGTTGACGACTCCACCTGGCTTGTGTGTAATTCAGCATCATCTCGGAATTTGCACCTTGTGTCTAATCCAGCATCATTAGGGAACTGGCACCTTGTGTGTAATCCAGCCTCATTTTGGAAACATGATCTCGAGGTTGACCATACTTCTCTCCTCGCAGGAACTGCATCCTGACATGAAGTTACTTCTTTTTTAGATCAATACTCAGAGCAACCCAGATCCATTTAGTAGAAGCCAGATAAACAGGACTCAGAGAAGTGAATTCGAAAGGAAAAATATAAACACAGACTACAAGGTGAGAACACCCACTTCCTACATCAAGCTAAAAACGAAAGCATTAGGACGATTAAGACTCTTCTTATTACACATCGAAGAACACGAGGCTAAGAGAAACAGAACTACAACATATACACATCGAAGAACACGAGGCTAAAGGAAAGTAATTGAAAGGGTGTTACTTACCAAAGCTCGTTTTACAGGTTCGGTGCAGCTCCTCTTTAACTCGTCACGCTCCTTGAAGATGTCCCCAATATCCCATGTTTGGTCTTCATTGGTCCTCTGCATGTTCGCGCTCGTGGTTTTAAAATCTCAACATGGCAAGAAAATATACTACTAGTAATACTCACGCATCTTGTGGGCAACATTAAAGCACTCGTCTGCCATGTTAGAGCATCTCCAACAGAAGCGCAACGCACGACACTTTAAAAAAGCGTTTACAGCGCCAGCCAGTTTTTGCGGGCCCGGGTGCTGAGATCGAGAAGTAGAGATAGAGAGTAGAGACTAGAGAGTAGAGACATAAATAGTAGATATAGCATAGATAGATAAAAAAATAGATAGTTCAACTACTCCTCGTCGTCCGACTCCTCCTCGGTGATGTCCTCCTCCGATGTCTCAATGTAGGCGTGAAGATACCGATCGTCGTCGGATTCCCAGGGCGACGTTGCTCCTAGCCTCATGTTGAATTGAGCCTCCGCTTTTCGCGTACGCTTGTACTCGCGATAGGCGGCTCGCTCCGCCCTCCTCTTCTCCCTCTCCGCCATCCTTTGCGTGTAGAACTCGCGCTCGTTGATGATGTCCTGCGGGAAGCGTTGGCACCACAGCGCCATGGCTTCCTCGTCCATCTCGGCGATGCCGAGACGGTGCTCCCGCCTCCGGTTGTCGCGACGATCCTCATCGGTGATAAGCCGCGGCAGAGGTGCGAGCTCCCGCGCCCGCTCCCGCGCCAGCACGTTGGGGAAGTTCAATGTTCTATGAGGCCACCGAAGGCGCCATGCCGCTGCGTCGTACGCGCGGGCGGCCTCGTTGGCGGTGTCGAAATTGCTAAGGGCGAGGCGCATCCCGAGGAACCGAATCTCGGTGGAGAAGCCGCCGGAGGGGCGCGCGCGGACGCCGCGGGATCCCCAAGTTTCCCGGCGATGCGGCGACATGGTGGCGCGGCGGCGGCCAGGCGAGAAAGAGCGGTGGCGAGGCACAGAGCGGGGAGAGAGCGGTGGCAAGGCACAAAGCGGTGGGAGGGCGTTGGATTTTATAAAGCGCGCCGGACGCCGCGCGCCAAAACTAGCGCGCGCCCGGCCGCTTTTTCACGCGCGCGCGCGATCCTTTCCGACGTCTCTGCTATCTCTACTCTCTTCTCTACTATTATATTTATTTTATATTTAATATTTATCTCTAATTCTCTACTCTTTAAAAAACAGAGTTGGTGATGATGGTGTGCCTGCCATCGTGCAATATAGGCCGTCCGATTTATATCCGATGGATAGGAAGGAAACTGTGGCAATTTTGCAGAAAGATACCCACACCCCTCTCCAGATTTGCATATAAGGTCTTCCCTCGTTCATCCTTTTCTCCCACAAGATAAAATACTCATACAAATGCATCTTGATGCCGTGCAACGCATGGGCATCTTGCTAGTTCTAAAAAACTTTCCATCATTTGCCACACTACTGGTTGCAGATGAATAACCTAGCGAAGCACAGCGTGATATAGGAGTGACGCACAATTACAAGCTGATATTCTGTTGGACAATGGAGGCTATAACCAATTACTTTTACGGGAACAATAGCAACCTGGAAATTTGAAGGGTAAGTATGAACAAAATTAGAACTGCACATGTACTGCTAAGTGATTCAATACACACATTACCAATCGAGGAGGAGAACGATGGTCGCGGCGGCCTCTGTGCATCATGGCCGGCAACGGGAGTCAGTTCATTGTCCACGACGGTGGTGCTTCTGCGCTTGGCGTCGGCTTCCGGGAAGCAGATCCGAGACCGTGGAAGACGGTGCCGGGGAAGAGGCTCCGTGTATGACGACGACGGTGGACCGGCTCCAGTGCGGCGTACGAGGTCATCGATGAGGCAGATGCGCTGCGGTGGACGAATGCGCCGATGTAGAAGGGGAGGAGCACGAAGGCTGCGGTGTCGTGGACAAGTCTATTTTGCGGTGGGGATAGAAAATGGGGAGTATTCAGGTGTACTACTCTGGGTGCCGGGGTGGGGTTGGCTGGGTAGGGTGAACCTGAAGTTACGAAAATAGCCCCCTAGCAAGCGTCATCCGTAGGCCTGTTCGGAAGGCTATGATGGTAACTTTGCACTGCTCGAATCAGGGTCGCGGGAGATTTTCCCGCCGACCTCAAAATTTTGTGACACTAAACTCCCCGTGTGGTGTGTTGGGTGATTGGGCTAAGCAAATAGCGAGTAGTACTAGTAGTTAGTAGTACTAGTAACTACTAGTACTCCCTCCGTTTTTATTAACTCTGCATATTAGATTTGACCGAAGTCAAACTTCCTAAAGTTTGACCAAGTTTATAGAAAAATATAAACATTTACCATAACAAATATGTATGATGTGAAAGTACATTCAATAATGAATCTAATGGTATTATTTGTTATTGTATATGTTAATAATTTTTGTTATAAACTTTCTGAGAGTTTACAAAACTTGACTTTGACCAATGCTAATACGCGGACTTAAATAAAAATGGAGGGAGTACACATTTGTTTTCTTAGTTTGTAGTGAATTAATCATTTGTTGTAATTGTGAAATAAATATATTAGGCTACTGACTTCGAATGTAATGGTCTATACAATTCAATAGTTACAATCATTGTTGAATTCCAAGATGTATACGAGGTCTATAGTACTTCACAATATGCTCAAACTCACACAATCCCAGTCAAATGAGAATCTAAATGCATTTCATAGTTATTACTTTGTAGGATGCAACAAAACCAACCATAACTCTACATCATCCATTATAAAAGAAACATTCTGAACACATCCCAATGTGTAAATGAAATGCGTAGAGAGAGCTTGCGAAGATGGAGCAGATAGGGCGGGAAAGATTGTATGTATGTGGACGAGAGAGTAGGAGACAAATCTAACGAGAGAGAGAGAGATAGATAGATAGAGAAAGAGAGAGGAAGAAGTTAGGTCTGTGAGAAAGATGGAGACATGTAATATACGTGAGATGCGTGTGCTTCCGGATTCTGTACACGTGGAAGGAGAAGAGACAACAGGTTTGATGAGAGAGCTGGAAAAACATGGACGAGAGGGGAAGGATCTCATGGGTTGAGGGATTGATAATTTTGTGCGGGAGAGAGAGGGATTGGTAATTTTGTGCGGGAGAGGGGGGGGGGAGGAGTCAGTCAGCCGTCGTCACATCATCCTGCTTCCAAATGGCCCCGCATTCTCTAGTGCAGTGTGGTCGCCGTCTTCGATCTCCTCGGTGCCCTCTTTGAAGATTGAGGTGTTGTGCATGCTGGGGTGCAGAGAAGCACAAGCAAGAGTGGTCGCCATATAACCTTGGATGGGGATGAATTGTGTGCTCGGGGGAGGGGGAGTGTGTGTGTGTGTGTCAGATATTGAGAGAAATCTAACCTATGGAGAGAAATGTGTGTGTATGTGACGGAAAGCTACATGCTAAATAGGGTTTTCACGAAGAGATTGTGCGTGCGAGATAGAGAGCGATGTGTGGGCCTTGAGGTGGGCAGGGGCCGGGTGAGGGTGCCGAAATGTGTGCGTTGATGCATGTGTTACATGCGATCGTGCGAGGGACGGACGAATATAGAGAGATGGTTGTTGTGTTACGGATGCTCCTCTCTCTCTCACACACACACACAAGTACAAATAGAAGACCGTCCTCTCATGTATACGCAGCGTATCAGCATATGTCTATGTCTCGCTCATGCATAATCATTTGCACATTCACACCTCTCTATGTCTCTATCACGCGCACACCGTCTCCATATTGCCCTTCTGCCACAACACACATATGGACACATGCACACGTTCTCTCTCAGTCACACACACAAAACCAGTATTAAAAAAACTAGGGCGCACCTAAAACGTCCAAATCCAAATAAACACGAACTGGAGCTAAATTCAAATATATGGAAATATTGTAGCGTCAAGAACTTTTCCAGGAAAAAAAAGTTGAGTAATATTCGGGGATTGTTTTCACACACAAAAAAAGGTTCGGTGGATGTCCTTCGAGCGCGACACGGTGACGCACCGTTCGATCGACCGCGCGGCCGCGGTTCACGCACTTGCACAGCATTCCGTATCGTGGCCGCGGTAACTAATATAAGCGCTGCCTCAGTCTAATGTTTACGTGTACTAGTACGGTTTTCTTTTAAGTTTGACCAACCCTATATAAAACTAAACTAAGCTCCCATATGCGCACTCATCAATATGCCGCCGCCGCCGTTGCGCATGCCGGCGCCCGCCTGCTCCGGCCAACCATTTCTCGCCCATCACCGCCATGTCGCCGCCATCCCTGTGCCATGAAGCCGAAGGCTCGCCCGCTCACGTTGTCTGCAGTCACTCCTCGTGATGCCGCCGCGCTGCCAAGCACGCGAGCAGTTAGTGGAGCCACATCTATGCATGCAGCATACAAAGAGCAGGACGAGCGCGTGCTCCAGCACGCTGGCGAGGAGGAACTAGCGTGTCATTGTCGTCTCCGCCCGCGCGGACGAGGCGCGCATGGTGGCTGTCATGGCGGAAGCCTGTCGCGCCCGCGCCGAGCCCGCAAACCGGGTGTGGACGCGGAATCTACCTTCGAGACCTTGAATGCCATGTGGATCCTGCAATCTGAAGGAGCAATTTGGGTCAGGCGACTCTTGTGAGCCGTCGGATGCAACATGGATGGCCAGAAGGGCTTCTTCAACCTCGGAAATTGATGCACTGTTCATCTTCTCTCTCAGGCATCGAGCCGCCAGCCCACCACATGCCTAACCGTCTGCCACCGCCGCCCCGCCCTCCCCTGAACCGCCTGCCACCTCCATGCTCCCTCACCCCCGCCATCCGTTTAACCCCGGGCACGATCCATTT
Organism: Triticum aestivum; assembly: GCF_018294505.1. Lineage (NCBI taxonomy): Eukaryota > Viridiplantae > Streptophyta > Magnoliopsida > Poales > Poaceae > Triticum > Triticum aestivum. The sequence continues at coordinate 481,954,998 of NC_057814.1, read as the reverse complement.
TTTCCGGCGAACTGCATTCCACACCCAACACTCATAAAATAGATCATGGGCACCCTGCCACCCTAATATAGATACTGGGGTAGCTTCTATGCCGTCTTCTTCCTTCGCTCCGTCGAACTTCTTTCACAAATTGACTGACCCAAATTATACTACTAGTACGAACGTATTAAGTATAGTAGGAACACGAAGATACGAGCAGTAGTACCAACTTCAAGAAGAACAGTAGTAAGACATAGTACTAGTACTACTGTACGTACTAAAGAGTTCAAATATCGAGAAAGAACATAAAGTTCAAATAACAAGAAAGAACATAAACATAGTTCTGCTGGGGGCTCAGCACAACACACCCCTGAAATAAAACTAAGCAACTAGTCCGCTTGACACTGCAGTAGAACCAGCATGAGCGACGGCACTACCACCTTACTCGGAGTCTGAGTCCATGTCCTCGACTTCGTCCTCGTCCCTCTTCCTCTTCCTCTTCGCCGATGCTTCTTTGCTTGAACCGGACACTGGGCTCTGCTTCTTCATCCAACCCTTGTAGATATTTAAACAAAGGTAGGCATCCATTGCTGCGTACAGGATGTGATCTTCATCTATTGTCTTCGACTCCCATGCATGATTAAACTCGTGGTGAGGTTTCTTCAGTTTAACGTACGAAGGATCAATCATGGCTGCTACCAGGGTTAGCATTGAAGGCTGAGAGGAGGACACCAGCCTTGCCTTCTGGAGATTGAAGGCTAGCCTACAACGAGGCCTATCTGACCCAGGACATCCCTGTCGTTCCTAAAGTCTACAGTAACAAATTTCACTGTTTCTTCCTTGAGGAAGTTCTTAAAATCCTGGCACTCAACATCGGCATGGCATATGTGGTAGACCAAGCACACGTTATGTACGCAAACCTCGATCACAGCGGGCTTCTTCTTCTCTGCCTCCTTTAGAATCTTCTCGCTTTCCAGGACTGTGGTGTACTCAACATCTAGCCCAGCGACCCACTCATCCTTTGAACTTTTGAACATGCGTAGGAAGTGAGCAAGGCATGCTTCCACCGTCGTGGATCTATGGGTGTAGCCGATGATGACCTCATCACCGGTGATGGCTCTAACCTTGTACTCACCGCCGATCATGGAGATTTGGGAGGCCATGGATTTTGGAGGCGGGTTAGGAGAAGTTGAACTGGTGTAATGTGAAAGGACGGGATGACGGGGAGTGAACTGTTGTAAGGTAGAAGACAGGGACGAGTAGGGCGTGCGAACGACGTGGGGTTGTTGGCTTGCCCGGTGGATAAACGGCTGCGTGCCCCCAAAGAGTTCTCGAGTACTATGCGGGACCCACTAGATGTCATGTCTACTAGACCCATATCATAGGCCTGACGGTATAGCTTCTGCGCGTTCGCACGCCATGCCGACGCGTGGATGTAACTTCACTTAATTCCGTCAACCGTCACGCCTCCCACGACCTTCACCTCCCTCGCGCGCTCGTGGCCTTTGAGACTTCGGACGGCTATAAATGAGCAATTTTTTGCCTATTCCGCATGCATGATACTCCCTCTGGTCCTTTTTATTCCGCGTAAGATTTTTGTCAAGTCAAAGTTTGCAAAGTTTTTGACCAAATTTATACTAAAAATATCAATATCTACAATACCAAATATATATTTTATGAAACTACGTTTTATAATGAGTATAAAAATATTGATTTGACATTGTGAATGTTGATACATTTTTCTATAAGTTTGGTCAAAGTAGAGGTACATTGACTTCAGACAAAACTTATATGCACAATGTAGACTAGTTCCTCCGTCCAGGTGCGTGCCATGTCCTATCTTGTCATCACAACAAGGTTAGCTATTAGAGTACTACTACCTCCCTTCTAGTTTAAAGGGCTCGATTCAAAAATTTCACCTACTCTTACCAAGATAGAGGCAGTGGAATAGTTTTTGTAGTGGTTTCTAGAGTCTGGACTCCATCTTCAGGAACCTACGCCGCCGCCGGCAAGAACGCAAGGAGATGAACCAGAAAGGAAATGAGGCTGGAATGAGTAGTTCCGTATTTTATACAGTGGCAGAGGTGGGTAAGAATCTGCTATACCTCCGGTGGCAAGGCCATGTCTCTATGCACACACATCTCAGCCGTTGGTTCCAAGTAGATCGAATGACTCACGTTGTCCAGAGGCAGACACACCATCACCACCAACTGAACTGGCCCTAGGAGTAGTAGCTAGGGATCAAGTGTGCAAGATGAACCGGAGAAAGTAAATGCAGAGAGATGAAATGCAAAAAAGACGGAGGGATGTGATGGTTGCTTGTCCGTTTATTTTACCAGGCCACTTATTACTGGGAGTGGTTGGGTTTTGTGATACGACGGCTTTACTACCGCGCCACGAGCGGGGTGAGACTCCCATGCAGTGCTGCCCTCTACACTAGTACTACATCGGTCGTGGTTTATTAGCCCCCATTGAATTTGACTGAAGATTTAACTGACAAAATGTTAGTGCATGTCAACAAAAACTATATCGTTGGATTCGTATTTGAACATAGTTTTCAATGATATAATAATTTGTGACATGCATGAACATTTTGTTAGTTCAATCTATGGTCAAAATTTGACACGAAATACAATGGGGACCAATAAACCAGGACGGAGGTAGTACCAGCTAGTAAGATACCACATTACCACCACTATGGCCAGCCTTAATCATCGCATGCAATAATTTAGTGCACCTTGAAATCTGAATGCCTGCTTAACTTTCCTTGTCCCTCCGGCAGTCCCACCACTCCACCCCGTGTGGAGAAAATCTGCATGCATGACTCTCCTCCCCCCGCGCTCGTCCAATCCGTTGTGACCAGCAATATTTCCACCCCTTCCCTCCCCCGTAATTTACTCCAACAAATATGCCCATGTAGTTGTTACGTTAATCACACAACATATCTTACGGGACGCTGCTTCAGTTACTTAACTGCAGGTGCATTGGGTCGCTGACATGTGGGCCCAACAGGCGTCTGGCCTGTCAGTGACACAATTGGACCTGCAGTTAAGTCAGTGCAACTCAGTCCATATCTTACGTAGGTGTGCCATTGCTCGCTATAAATACTGTGCCTCCCACGGCATTCGGAAGAACGCTCACGTCCATCTCTATCTCCTCCCCCTCCCTCTCACGTCAACCACCATGGCATCGCCCCTCCCAAGCCCTAGGCGCCCCCGCTGCACCGCGCGGACGGTCATGTGTCACCGTTCCGTTCCTCGCCGCCACTAGTCGAGGAGGACGCGTCGGTGTTCCGCTCCTCGCCGCGACGCGTCGAGGTGGACGCGTCAGCGTTCCCAATCTCGCCAACACACGCTTCAGAGGACGCGTCTGCTCCCCGCTACGAGGAGAACGCCGCGCCGCCCGCCGAGCCCCCCAGCCTTCAGGAGCTTTGGAAAGAAATGGATGTCGCCTTGTGGGAGGCTTTGCCTCCGGCAGAGCGCGCCAAAATAGAGGCGGAGAAGAAGGCCGAGGAAGAGAAGCACGCTGCGGAGCAAGCTGCCTGGAAGGCCTATGTCAGGCAATTGGCTCTTTGGTAGAAGGCTCGTGCGAGGGCCATGAGGGTGGCGGAGGACGCCCGTGCCAAAGCCCTGAGTGTAGTCGGGCCCAAGCGCCTCATCTACGCTTGGCGGTACGTGGACCGGGTGCACGCTTCCAGCGAGGAGGAGTACCTGTTGGCGCCGGATCACCACACTAGTGAGATCGCGCTCGCTCGCCGGCAAGCCACCAATCAGCACCTCGCGAGTTGCGAGGCTGAGGAAGAGGCGTTGTGTCAGCGCGCTGGGAAACGGCCGCGCACCAGGGCACTCGTGGCGCGCCGCAAGCGCTCCTGCGAGCGTCGTGGCTTTTATTAGGAATATAATTTAGTTTCGTAAGGAGATCTCATTAGTTTTGGGACGCAAATGATAAACCCCGAACATTCGGGAATTATTAGCGTCCTTAATTAAGTATGTAAAAGGAAAAGTTTGGAAACCTTGTGTATCCGTATTTGTAAGTACGTGCATATAGCACAAACTTTACTATATACTATCGCACTACACGTCTCTCTCTATATATGCTTGCAGACTGTGCTACTCCCTCCGTCCAGGTGAATAAGTCATCATTGGTTGTGCATCGTGACCAAGAAGGAGGGAGTACTACTATTACTTATGTACGTGCAAATGCACGTTTTAACATTACGATGCGGTTTTTATAAAAAGAAAAACAACACTAGTCAAGCTTGTGAAATGATTCAATGCAAAACAAATGCAAAAATGCTCATTTGATTGTTTACTTTTAGCTTCCTTCTCTGTGGTTATTTCTCTATCGTACTTTGTACGGAGTATTTCACTGGTCGAGAAGGCATGCAAATTCCCAAACCGCTTCCTACACCCTGTATCGAATTTTTTGCCTAACAAGTTGCGCCGTGTTGGAATTCCAACTTGAGTACTACTACTAGGAGTACCAGGGCCAGTTCTTTTAGGCTTCTATATTAGTAATCCCATAACTATTACCTCCATCCTGGTTTATTGGTCCCCATTGTAATCTGTGTCAAATTTTGACCATAAGTTTAACTAATGAAATGTTTGTGCATGTCACATGCACTAACATTTTATCAGTTAAATCTTTGGTCAAAATTTAGCACAAATTATAATGGTGATGAATAAACCAGGACAGAGGTACTAGTAGTAGTTTAAAATCCCAAATGAATGAGTGAGGCACCTTAATGTTACTCTCCACTGTGACTAGTCTTATGGGAAAACCTAGGGAAGAGATGGCTTTTTTTAAGCCACCAGAAGAACTGGCCCTAGGAGTAGTAGCTAGGGATACTAGGAGTAGTAGATAGGGATCGAGTGTGCGAGATGAACCAGAGAAAGTAAATTCAGAGAGATGAAATGCAAAAAAGACGGAGTGATGTGATGGTTGCTCGTCCGTTTATTTTACCAGGCCACTTATTACTGGGAGTGGTTGGGTTTTGTGATATGACGGCTTTACTGCTGCGCGACGAGCGGGGTGAGACTCCTGTGCAACGCCGCCCTCTACACTAGTACTACATCGGTCGGGGTTTATTAGTCCCCCGTTGAATTTGACTGAAGATTTAACTGACAAAATGTTAGTCCATGTCAAAAAAAACTATATCGTTGGTTTCGTATTTGAACATAGTTTTCAATGATATAATTTTAGGTGACATGCATGAGCATTTATCGTACTATATATAATGTTCGTTAAATTTTTGGTCGTACTAATCTATAGTAAGGTGCCCGTGCGTTGCACGGAACAGTGAAATGCATTGATCGGGGAGTTGTTTATTTTGACAAAGGATGTGGGGGTCATCTCATGTGCAACGGGTATCGATAGATTTCTTCGGATATTATTTCATCTCTTGAGCTCACAAACATCTGGGTGAAATAGATAAAAAAGTATCTTTTGCAAACAAAAGCATTCAACTGTTCAACCTGCATCCAAAACTTGTGAAGAAATAACACTTACTGTGCTTTGCAAGAAATGATCTTTAAGAATTAGTTTTTGAGTATCGATTGATATACATGTTGGCTACAGATGACATGGCACTTTATTATAGTCAACAGTTGGCTATACTATTAAGTATTAACCATGCTCTTATACACCTAGACGGAGGGATTAAATTAGGATGATTTGGAAGGGGGCAGAGGAGATGTAAGAAATGGTTCATCATAAGTCTTTCACCAGTACTGTAGTAAAAATTCTCAGTTAATCTCATAAATGGCAAGCGAGAACTCTAGTGAAGCAAAAGCATACATGGAAGATTCTAGACTAAACCATAAATGGATAAACTTTTATACAAGCGCGATACTCTAATAGAGCAAGATCATGCATGGAAGGTTCTATACTATATAAATAAGAAGTCTCCACATGCTTAGACAGCGGATTACATTGAGCGAAGACTAATGATTATCATTTAACTTGGTAATGCATATGTCCAGGTGAACCTCCTTCAGTACAAAAAAAGACACATCCGTGACATTTTGGGCCGAACGAATTTTTTTCTGTCATGCTTATGACACTTCTATGACGATAATTGTGACAAAACCCGGTATCATCATAGATGTGGTGGGTTCCTACTTCTATGACAAAAAATCATGACAGAAAATGGGCTTTTCGTCCTGGGCGGGCCGGAGACGCAACTGCATGACATTCTTTGGGCTGTCCATGACGGAAAAAACCGTGGTACAAGCGAGGGCGTGGAAAATATCGGGGAGTTCCTGGTACGGTGGGTGGTCGGGGGCCGAGCGATGCGTGTTTCTCTCGTACACGTATGCGCGTGGGTGTGAGGCGTTGGGCTATAACTGAACCCAAGCGAGGCATTCGCCTACTAAACCTGAACGATTGCACTGCAGGCTACGCGTTACTGAACCCGAGTAATCGATCGATGGCTGTTAACTGAACCCGATCGAGCGATTCCTTCGCTACTGCTGCTAACTGAAGCCGATCGAACATGCTGCCTCTTGATGAACAGTGAGCATTGTTGGGGGTTTGGATGAACAGTTCCCGGTGGGGGTTGGATGAACAGGAACCCGTGGTGTTGCCGCTGGATGAATAGGACCCCGATTGATTGAGCCGGTGGAGGGGTGGATGAACAGGACCCCGATCGATCGAGCCGGTGGAGGGGTGGATGAACAGGACCCCGATCGATCGAGCCGGTGGAGGGGTGGATGAACAGGACCCCCTGGAGGGCTGGATGAACAAGACGACCCCGTGGAGGGCTGGTTGAACAGTAGCCGGTGGAGGGCTGGATGAACAGTAGCCCGTGGAGGGGTGGTTGAACAGGACCCCGTGGAGAGGGCTGGTTGAACAGTAGCCGGTGGAGGAGCGCGCGGTGGAGGCTGGATGAACAGGAGCCCATGGATGAACAGTCTCAGGTGGAGGCTGGAGGAGGTCGATGGTGGATGAACAGTAGCCCGTGGAGGCTGGAGGAGGTCGATGGTGGAGATGAACAGTATCCTGTGGAGTCCTATTTTGTGGTAGGCCACACCCCTCCCGATGAACAGGACCCCCGTTTCGACCGTAGCGCTCCAACACAAGTCCGTTTCCTCCGTTTTGCGGTATGCCACACCCCTCCCGATCAACAGGACCCCGTTTCGACCGTCCATTCCTCCATTTTGCAGTATGATACGTCCATTTTGCATCATGCTTTTATATCGATATTTATTGCATTATGGGCTGTTATTACACATTATGTCACAATACTTATGCCTATTCTCTCTCATTTTACAAGGTTTACATAAGGAGGGAGAATGCCGACAGCTAGAATTCTGGGCTCGAAAAGGAGCAAATATTAGAGACCTATTGTGCACAATTCCAAAAGTCCTGAAACTCCACGGAAGTTGTTTTTGGAAATAATGAAAAATACTGAGCGGAAGAAATACCAGAGGGGGCCCACACCCTGGCCACGAGGGTGGGGGGCACGCCCCCTGCCTCGTGGGCCCCCTGTTGGCCCTCCGGTGCCCATCTTCTGCTATATGAAGTCTTTCGTCCGAAGAAAAATCATAAGCAAGCTTTCGGGACGAGACTCCGCCGCCACGAGGCGGAACCAATCTAGGGCTCCGGCAGAGCTGTTCTGCCGGGGACACTTCCCTCCGGGAGGGGGAAATCATCACCATCGTCATCACCAACGCTCCTCTCATTGGGAGGGGGCCAATCTCCATCAACATCTTCACCAGCACCATCTCCTCTCAAACCCTAGTTCATCTCTTGTATCCAATTCTTGTCTCCAAGTCTGGGATTGGTACTTGTAGGTTGCTAGTAGTGTTGATTACTCCTTGTAGTTGATGCTAGTTGGTTTATTTGGTGGAAGATCATATGTTCAGATCCTTTATGCATATTAATACTCCTCTGATTATGAACATGAATATGCTTTGTGAGTAGTTACGTTTGTTCCCGAGGACATGGGAGAAGTCTTGCTATTAGTAGTCATGTGAATTTGGTATTCGTTCAATATTTTGATGAGATGTATGTTGTCTCTCCTCTAGTGGTGTTATGTGAACGTCGACTACATGACACTTCACCATTATTTGGGCCTAGAGGAAGGCATTGGGAAGTAATAAGTAGATGATGGGTTGCTAGAGTGACAGAAGCTTAAACCCTAGTTTATGCGTTGCTTCGTAAGGGGCTGATTTGGATCCATATGTTTCATGCTATGGTTAGGTTTACCTTAATACTTCTTTTGTAGTTGCGGATGCTTGCAATAGGAGTTAATCATAAGTGGGATGCTTGTCCAAGTAAGGACATCACCGAAGCACCGGTCCACCCACATATCAAATTATCAAAGTACCGAACGCGAACCATATGAACGTGATGAAAACTAGCTTGACGATAATTCCCATGTGTCCTCGGGAGCTCTTTTCTTTATATAAGAGTTTGTCCAGGCTTGTCCTTTGCTACAAAAAGGATTGGGCCACCTTGCTGCAATTTATTTACCTTTGTTACTTGTTGCTCGTTACAAATTATCTTATCACAAAACTATCTGTTACCTATAATTTCAGTGCTTGCAGAGAATACCTTGCTGAAAACCGTTTATCATTTCCTTCTGCTCCTCGTTGGGTTCGGCGCTCTTACTTATTGAAAGGACTACGATAGATCCCCTATACTTGTGGGTCATCAAGACTCTTTTCTGGCGCCGTTGCCGGGGAGTGAAGCGCCTTTGGTAGGTGGAATTTGGTAAGGAAAAATTTATATAGTGTGCTGAAATTTATTGTCACTTGTTACTATGGAAGGTAATCCTCTGAGGGGCTTGTTCGGGGTATCTTCACCCCGACCAGTAGAGCAAAGAGTTGCTCCTCAACCTACTGAACCTACTGAAAATGAAAATGTCTACTTTGAAATTCCTTCGGGTATGGTAGAAAAACTGCTAGCTAATCCTTTTGCAGGAGATGGAACATTACATCCTGATGAGCACCTAATATATGTGGATGAAGTTTGTGGATTATTTAAGCTTGCAGGTATGCCCGATGATGTTATCAAGAAGAAGGTCTTCCCTTTATCTTTGAAGGGAGATGCATTGACATGGTATAGGCTATGTGATGATATGGGATCATGGAACTACAAGCGATTGAAATTGGAATTTCATCAGAAGTTTTATCCTATGCATCTTGTTCACCGTGATCGTAATTATATATATAATTTTTGGCCTCGTGATACGTCTCCAACGTATCTATAATTTTTGATTGCTCCATGCTATATTATCTTCTGTTTTGAACATTATTGGGCTTTATTATACACTTTTATATTATTTTTGGGACTAACCTATTAACCGGAGGCCCAGCCCAAAATTGCTGTTTTTTGCCTATTTCAGAGTTTTGCAGAAAAAGAATATCAAACGGAGTCCAAACGGAATGAAACCTTCGGGAACGTGATTTTCGGAATGAACGTGATCCAGAGGACTTGGACCCTACGTCAAGAAAGCTACCAGGAAGCCACGAGGTAGGGGGGCGCGCCCTCCACCCTCATGGGCCCCATGTTGCTCCACCGACGTACTCCTTCCTCCTATATATACCTACGTACCCCCAAACTACCAGATACGGAGCCAAAAACCTAATTCCACCGCCGCAACCTTCTGTACCCGTGAGATCCCATCTTGGGGCCTGTTCCGGAGCTCCGCCGGAGGGGGCATCGATCATGGAGGGCTTCTACATCAACACCATAGCCTCTCCGATGAAGTGTGAGTAGTTTACCTCAGGCCTTCGGGTCCATAGTTATTAGCTAAATGGCTTCTTCTCTCTTTTTGGATCTCAATACAATGTTCTCCCCCCTCTCTTGTGGAGATCTATTCGATGTAATCTTCTTTTGCGGTGTGTTTGTTGAGACCGATGAATTGTGGGTTTATGATCAAGTTTATCTATGAACAATATTTGAATCTTCTGAATTCTTTTATGTATGATTGGTTATCTTTGCAAGTCTCTTCGAATTATCAGTTTGGTTTGGCCTACTAGATTGATCTTTCTTACAATGGGAGAAGTGCTTAGCTTTGGGTTCAATCTTGCGGTGTCCTTTCCCAGTGACAGTAGGGGCAGCAAGGCACGTATAGTATTGTTGCCATCGAGGATAACAAGATGGGGTTTATATCATATTGCATGAATTTATCCCTCTACACCATGTCATCTTGCTTAAGGCGTTACTCTGTTCTTATGAACTTAATACTCTAGATGCATGCTGGATAGCGGTCGATGTGTGGAGTAATAGTAGTAGATGCAGGCAGGAGTCGGTCTACTTGTCTCGGACATGATGCCTATATACATGATCATACCTAGATATTCTCATAACTATGCTCAATTCTGTCAATTGCTCAACAGTAATTTGTTCACCCACCGTAAAATACTTATGCTCTTGAGAGAAGCCACTAGTGAAACCTATGGCCCCCGGGTCTATTTTCCATCATATTAATCTTCCAACAACAAGCTATTTCTTTTGCCGTTTTTATTTTGCTTTTATTTTACTTTGCATCTTTATCACAAAAATACCAAAAATATTATCTTATCATATCTATCAGATCTCACTCTCGTAAGTGACCGTGTAGGGATTGACAACCCCTTATCGCGTTGGTTGCGAGGATTTATTTGTTTGTGTAGGTGCGAGGGACTCGCGCGTAGCCTCCTACTGGATTGATACCTTGGTTCTCAAAAACTAAGGGAAATACTTACGCTACTTTGCTGCATCACCCTTTCCTCTTCAAGGGAAAACCAACGCAGTGCTCAAGAGGTAGCACCTCGCAAAGGAGAAAGCATCGCTCAAGCTTGGGGGAGGCTTAAGTCAATGTTATATTCATGCCCCAATCATGAGCTCTCAAGAGAAATGATTATTCAAAAATTTTATGCTCGGCTTTCTGATAACAATCGCACCATGCTCGATACTTCTTGTGCTGGCTCTTTTATGATGAAGACTATTGAATTCAAATGGGATTTATTGGAAAGAATTAAACGCAACTCTGAAGATTGGGACCTCGACGAAGGTAAGGAGTCAGGTATAACACCTAAGTTTGATTGTGTTAAATCTTTTATGGAGACCGATGTTTTCCGTAAGTTTAGCACTAAATATGGACTTGACTCTGAGATAGTAGCTTCTTTCTGTGAATCTTTTGCTACTCAAGTTGATCTCCCTAAGGAGAAGTGGTTTAAATATCATCCTCCCATAGAAGTAAAAGTAGCTGCACCTATTAAAGTTGAAGAAAAGACTATCACTTATAATGATCCTATTGTTCCTACTGTCTATGTTGAGAAACCACCTTTCCCTGTTAGAATAAAGGATCATGCTAAAGCTTCAACTGTGGTTCGTAAGAGCAATATTAGAACTTATACACCTCTTGAGCAAGTTAAAGTTTAACCTAATATTGCTATTGTTAAAGATCTCTTGGCTGATAATATTGATAGGCATGTTATTTATTTATGTGATGAGACTGCTAGAATTGCTAAACCTTGTGCTAAAGATAAACATAGACCTGTGGTTGGCATGCCTGTTATTTCTGTTAAAATAGGAGATCATGTTATCATGGCTTATGTGATATGGGTGCTAGTGCTAGTGCAATACCTATTGACTTATACAAAGAAATTATGCATGATATTGCACCTACTGAGTTAGAAGAAATTGATGTCACAATTAAACTTGCCAATAGAGATACTATATTACCAATTGGAATTGTTAGAGATGTTGAAGTCTTGTGTGGGAAAACCAAATATCCTACTGATTTTCTTGTTCTTGGTTCCCCACAAGATAGCTTTTGTCCCATTATATTTGGTAGACCCTTCTTAAACACTGTTAATGCTAAGATAGACTGCGAAAAGGATGTTGTTACTATTGGTTTAGGTGATATGTCTCATGAGTTTAACTTTTCTAAATTTCGTAGACAACACCGTGAAGAAGAATTGCCTAGTAAAGATGAAATTATTGGTCTTGCTTCTATTGCCGTACCTCCTAGTGATCCTTTAGAACAATATTTGCTAGAACATGAAAATGATATGTTTATGAATGAAAGAAGGGAAATAGATGAAGTGTTTTTTAAACATGGACCTATTCTGAAACATAACTTGCCTGTTGAAATCCTAGGGGATCCTCCTCCACCCAAGGGTGATCCCGTGTTTGAGATTAAACCTTTACCTGATACTCTTAAATATGCTTATCTTGATGAAAAGAAGATATATCCTGTTATTATTAGTGCTAACCTTTTAGAGAAGGAGAAAGAAAAATTATTGAAAACTCTGAAGAAGCACCGTGCTACTATTGGATATACTCTTGATGATCTTAAGGGCATTAGTCCCACTCTATGTCAACATAAAATAAATCTAGAGAAAGACGCCAAACCCGTTATTGATCACCAACGACGGCTGAATCCTAAAATGAAAGAGGTGGTAAGAAAGGAAATACTAAAGCTCCTTGAGGCAGGTATAATTTATCCCGTTGCTGATAGTCAATGGGTAAGTCCTGTCCATTGTGTCCCTAAGAAGGGATGTATTACTGTCGTTCCTGATGATAAAGATGAATTGATTCCGCAAAGAATTATTATAGGTTATAGGATGGTAATTGATTTCCACAAATTAAATAAAGCTACTAAAAAGATCATTACCCCTTACCTTTTATTAATCAAATGCTAGAAAGATTATCCAAACATACACATTTTTGCTTTCTAGATGGTTATTCTGGTTTCTCTCAAATACCTGTGTCAGCTGATGATCAAGCTAAGACCACTTTTACTTGCCCTTTTGGTACTTCTGCTTATAGACGCATGCCTTTTGGTTTATGTAATGCACCTGCTACCTTTCAAAGATGCATGATGGCTATATTCTCTGACTTCTGTGAAAAGATTTGTGAGGTTTTCATGGACGATTTCTCCGTTTATGGATCCTCTTTTGATGATTGCTTGAGCAACCTTGATCGAGTTTTGCAGAGATGTGAAGAAACTAATCTTTTCTTGAATTGGGAGAAGTGCCACTTTATGGTTAATGAAGGCATTGTCTTGGGGTATAAATTTTTTGAAAGAGGTATTGAAGTTGATAAAGCTAAAGTTGATGCTATTGAAAAGATGCCATGTCCCAAGGACATCAAAGGTATAAGAAGTTTCCTTGGTCATGCCGGTTTTTATAGGAGGTTCATTAAGGACTTCTCAAAAATTTCTCGGCCTCTGACTAATCTATTACAAAAATATATACCATTTGTCTTTGACGATGATTGTGTAGAAGCATTTTAAATACTTAAGAAAGCATTAATTTCTGTACCTATTGTTCAGCCACCTGATTGGAATTTACCTTTTGAAATCATGTGTGATGCTAGTGATTATGCTGTAGGTGTTGTTCTAGGGCAAAGAGTTGATAAGAAATTAAATGTTATTCAATATGCTAGTAAAACTCTAGACAATGCCCAGAGAAATTATGCTACTACTGAAAAAGAATTTTTAGCAGTTGTATTTGCTTGTGATAAGTTCAGACCTTATATTGTTGATTCTAAAGTAACTATTCACACTGATCATGCTGCTATTAAATATCTCATGGAAAAGAAAGATGCTAAACCTAGACTTATTAGGTGGGTTCTCTTGCTACAAGAATTTGATTTGCATATTATTGATAGAAAAGGAGCTGAGAACCCCGTTGCAGATAACTTGTCTAGGTTAGAAAATGTTCTTGATGACCCACTACCTATTGATGATAGCTTTCCTGATGAACAATTAAATGTCATAAATGCTTCTCATACTGCTCCATGGTATGTTGATTATGCTAATTACATTGTTGCTAAGTTTATACCACCTAGTTTCACATACCAGCAAAAGAAAAAGTTTTTCTATGATTTAAGACATTACTTCTGGGATGACCCACATCTTTATAAAGAAGGAGTAAATGGTGTTATTAGACGTTGTGTACCTGAGCATGAATAGGAACATATCCTACGCAAGTGTCACTCCGAGGCTTATGGAGGACACCACACGGGAGATAGAACTGCACATAAGGTATTGCAATTCGGTTTTATTGGCCTACTCTCTTCAAGGATGCCCGTAAGTTTCTCTTATCTTGTGATGAATGTCAAAGAATTGGTAACATTAGTAGACGTCAAGAAATGCCTATGAATTATTCACTTGTTATTGAACCATTTGATGTTTGGGGCTTTGATTATATGGGACCGTTTCCTGCCTCTAATGGATATACACATATTTTAGTTGCTATTGATTACGTTACTAAATGGGTAGAAGCTATTCCAACTAGTAGTGCTGATCATAACACCTCTATTAAGATGCTTAAAGAAGTTATTTTTCCGAGGTTTGGAGTCCCTAGATATTTAATGACTGATGGTGGTTCACATTTTATTCATGGTGCCTTCCGTAAAATGCTTGCTAAGTATGATGTTAATCATAGAATTGCATCCCCATATCACCCACAATCTAGTGGTCAAGTAGAATTGAGTAATAGAGAACTCAAATTAATTTTGCAAAAGACTGTTAATAGATCTAGAAAGAATTGGTCCAAGAAACTTGATGATGCATTATGGGCCTATAGAACCGCATATAAAAATCCTATGGGTATGTCTCCATATAAAATGGTTTATGGAAAAGCATGTCACTTACCTCTAGAACTAGAACATCAGGCATATTGGGCCATTAAAGAGCTCAACTATGATTTCAAACTTGCCGGTGAGAAGAGGTTATTTGATATTAGCTCACTGGATGAATGGAGAACCCAAGCCTATGAGAATGACAAGTTGTTTAAAGAAAAAGTTAAAAGATGGCATGACAAAAGAATACAAAAGCGTGAGTTTAATGTAGGTGATTATGTATTTCTATACAACTCTTGTTTAAGATTTTTTGCAGGGAAACTTCTCTCTAAATGGGAAGGTCCCTACGTTATCGAGGAGGTCTATCGTTCCGGTGCCATAAAAATCAACAACTTCGAGGGCACAAATCGGAACGTGGTGAACGGTCAAAGAATTAAACATTATATCTCAGGTAATCCTATAAATGTTGAAACCAATGTTATTGAAACCGTAACCCCGGAGGAATACATAAGGGACACTTTTCGGAACGTTTCAGACTCCGAAAAGGAATAGGTATGTGGTACGGTAAGTAAACCGACTCCAAAACAGTTCTAACGGCAATTTTTCTCCGTTTTGGAATATTTAGAAAAATAGAAAAATAAGAAGCAGTCCGGGAAGGACACGAGGGCTCCACGAGGGTGGAGGGCGCGCCCTACCCCCTGGGCGCGCCCCCTGCCTCATGGGCACCTCGTGTGCTCTCCGGACTCCGTTTTCTTGCACAATACGTATTTTGGTCGGTAAAAATTCATTATATATTTCTCCCGAATGTTTTGACCACCGTATCACGCAATTGTCCTCTGTTCTTGTTTCGAGCTGTTTTTCTGACAGATCTAGATCATCATGACGTCTCCAAGTGCCCCCAAGGACAAGTTCTTCGAGAAGGTCATCAACCCCTACCTCGCGGAGGTGCTGCAACACCCTCAAACCATTGAGATTCATGGGGGGTGCTGCACATCCGCGATGTTGAGGGACCCAGGAGGACCGGAAGCGTGGAGACAAGGCTCGAGGCAGTGGAGCAACAAGTTTTAAAGTGCCAGGAGATGGTGGAGCGTGGACTTGACTCCAATCACATAATGATCACGGAGTTCACCAACAACCACAAGCTGGATGCCAAGGACATTAGGGAGGCCATCTTCAAGCTCCACGAGAAAATCGAGCACCTCCAAGCCCAAATCTATGACCTGCAAAACCAAAACTGTGAGTATGAATATAGATTCAAGAGGATGAGTTTGGCTGCAGATTTAAGGATCCCGGAGACTCGATCATCCTTCTATGATGGTGAGCCTATGCCTTGGAAGATGGACGACAAGCCTACATCATCAACAACCCCTTCACCAACAAAGGAGACATAATCATATGGGTATGGGCACTCCCCTTGGCAACTTCCAAGCTTGGGGGAGGTGCCCCGGTATCGTATCACCATCACACTCCTATCTTTACCGTTTTTATTAGTTCGATTCTTTTTAGTATTATCTTGATCTGGTAGAATGAAGTTTTGGTATGATCTAGTTTTGAGTTTTGCTTTATGACCCCTCTATGTAATCGAGTCCGTGAGCTATATAATAAAGATTAGTGTTGAGTCAAGGGCTTGATTATTTTGCTATGATCTTGAGGGAATAAAAGAAAAAGAAAGAATAAAAAGAAACAAAGAGATCATATTGATTTTATGGAGAGTAGTGACTTCACATAGAAAGAGTATGATGATTAGAAGTTGTTGAGAGTTGACAAATTTAGTTTTGGTCATCGTTGCAATTAATAGGAAGTAATAAAGAAAGAGAGGTTTCACATATAAATATACTATCTTGGACATCTTTTATGATTGTGAGCACTCATCAAAATATGACATGCTAAAGAGTTGATGTTGGACAAGGAAGACAACGTAATGGGTTATGTTTTCTTATATCTGAAATAAAGTATATTGTTATGGATCATCCAACATGTCGAGCTTGCCTTTCCCCCTCGTGCTAGCCAAATTCTTTGCACCAAGTAGAGATACTACTTGTGCTTCCGAAAACCCTTAAACCCAGTTTTGCCATGAGAGTCCACCATATCTACCTATGGATTGAGTAAGATCCTTCAAGTAAGTTGTCATCGGTGCAAGCGATAAAAATTGCTCTCTAAATATGTATGATTGATTAGTGTGGAGGAAATAAGCTTTATACGATCTTGTGATGTGGAAGAAATAAAAGCAACGGACTGCATAATAAAGGTCTAGATCACAAGTGGCAATATAAAGTGACATTCTTTCGCATTAAGATTTTGTGCATCCAACCATGAAAGCGCATGACAACCTCTACTTCCCTCTGCGAAGGGCTTATGTTTTACTTTTACTGTAACATCCCAAATTTACAATTTGGAATGTTATACATTAGATCATCATTGCATATCATATTTTTTATTGCATTTTGGTTGATCCTAGAAATTCTACGCAACTCAAGGACCCACGGAGAGAGTTTGGGATTTCGTTATTTTCATATTCGAGTTTTCTCGAATTTTGAAAAGAGGATCGTTTGATTTTAATTATTTTTCTCTCAAATATTTCTTTGATTAAAAATAAAAGAGAGAGGATAAAATGACTTATTCAAAATAAAGAAATATCAGAGATTTAATATTAAAATCAAATAAGATTTTTTATTCGGAGTTTTGTCCCTATTTTTATTTGAATTAGGAAAAATATGCGTTTTCCAAAATTGCATTTTAGGCCCAAATAAATGTTCACCTTGTCCGGCCTATTTTTAGAGGACGCGGAAAATTTATTTCGGGATTTTTGGAGTCCGTTTAGTATTTCTTTCCATTCTTTTTCTGCACGTCGGAATTATTTAAAAAAAGTCAAACCGACTTCGGGCCGTACCCGGCCAGGAGACCTCGGGCCGGCCCCTTTATAAGCCGCCGCCCGCACCCCCCGCAGC
>NC_057814.1:481929247-481937259 GCF_018294505.1 Triticum aestivum | reverse complement strand
AGCGTTGCCGCCGCCGCATGCCCGCGCCGCCCACCGCCCGTCACCGCCTACCACCGTCGCCGGAGCCGCCACGCCGCCACCCGCCGGAGTTCGAGGTAGCCGCCGTTTTTTAAAACCGATCGGTTTTATTTCGTAAACCCTAGTTTCGTTTTTATTTAGATCGATTCGGTTTATTTTATCGGTTTATTTAGTTAGCGGACGTTCGTCCGTATGTTCGTTTTAACAAACGGTTTTCACCGTTTAGCCGCAGACAGCGAACGTTCGTTCGTTAGCCTGTTCGTCTGTTTTTCTTTTTCTCAGATTTTCCGCGATTATTTTCGATCACGATTTCTGATCCGATTTTCGTTCTAGTATAAATTTTCGCTCGTTTATCGGAATCAGGCGATTCAAACGCCTAGAGTTTCGTCTCGAAACCCTCTTTCTGTTTAACCAACTTAAACAAGTTTTTGCTACTGTAAAATTTGACTTAAGTCCAGATTAGTAAACGAAGCTTGTTTCTTTCGCCGTTTGAGTTTTGTTGCTTCGTTTGATTTGATTCTTTTTGCAAACCGGAGTTCTTAAGTTGAACTTTCTGGCTAGATATCTTATTTGAGTTTTACTCGTGCCTTTGATTGATTGCTTATTGTATGCTTGTTTGTTTGCGATAGAGTACCCAGAGTGTGAAGCGTGCTACTACGAGTCTCTAGGTTTCGCGGATCATCAGCAAGGCAAGTAACACTTTGATCATACTTCTTTTCTACCCAGTCTTATTGCATTAGATCAATCCTCAAACAATTGCATGGTTAGGATCTGATTTAAATTGTGGGTTTTGGGAAGTAGATGAGGTAGTACCTATTCACCTGTTATTATCAAACCCTGGGAGTTACTTCTACGTTATGCTTATATTGCTATGCTATGCTCGTAGACGTGGTTTGGGTTTGAGTGTATTCCATGAACGATCGTGAGATTGTTTACTTAATGGTTAACTTAAGGTGGCAACTTAAATACACATCTGGGTGGATTGAGGCACCTGGGGAATTCCAGTGATTGCCTGTATTTTTTGGAAATCCCGGGGTACCGTGTGATTCTCCTATGGACCGCCACCCAGGCTCAAAGGGATCATAAGATTATTCATGCTAGAAACTTCCGTGTGCAGCCACAAGCTATTATGGGCTCTAGCATAGTTGATTAAGTTGTGTGAACTCTTACAGTGGTAGACTAGCAGATGTAGGGGATGTAGGTGTACCGGTCTACCCATCGTAAGGTGCTAATGCTTCTGAAAGACTGTGTCTCGGTCATCCGTTTCTCAAACACCATGTAGTGCGAGAAATCCAATGGAGGAGATCGAGTCTTGTGGGGAAAAGTGCACAAACCTCTGTAGAGTGTACAAACTAATCATGGTTAGCCGTGTCCTCGGTTATGGACATCTTGAGTATCTGGTTCTTGGATTATCATGTTGATCTCATCACTACTTAATTTAATTTGATGGGTTATTAATGATTACTTTTTAATTGGGATTGAGAGGGGGTT
This sequence comes from Triticum aestivum, assembly GCF_018294505.1. Lineage (NCBI taxonomy): Eukaryota > Viridiplantae > Streptophyta > Magnoliopsida > Poales > Poaceae > Triticum > Triticum aestivum. Next base: position 481,935,750 of record NC_057814.1, on the reverse strand, counting down.
TACCTTCTCAATGTTTTCAACAAACTTTGTAGTTAAATAAAATATATTCCTTTGCAGTAGGGAAAAATTGGCTTTTCGCAAAACATATTAACCCTACAGCCTCCACCAGCCATATATGCATATAGTGATAGCATTATTCTGTTCATTACTCTTTTGTGTTACATTGCCAGCATATTCCATGTGCTGACCCGTTTTCGGGCTGCAACGTATCATATTGCAGACTTTTCAGACGACGAGTAAGGAGCCTTAGGTCGTGGTCTTTCACTCAGTGATGCCGTTGGAGTTGATGGACTCACTTTATCTTCCAAGCCTTCCGTTGTTATCGTATTAGATGGCCATAAGCCGTATTTATTGTAATAAGTTCTCTTTTGAGACATTCGACGTAATAAGTGTGTGATTCCTACTCTGTTATAAATCCTTCAAGTACTGTGTGTGTCAGCATTACCGATCCAGGGATGACACTTATGACAGAGATCAGACTGTTTGTGGTCTGGTCGCTACAAAGATGGTATCAGAGCACACGCTGACTGTAGGACACGACCACGAAGCTAAAGCCCTAGATCACTACTCTCTTCTCATTTCTAACTCCTCTCCATTTTCTACTCTTTAGGATGGCGGATGCAAGGATCAAGTGCACGCAACCGGATGAAGACACCCCTTTTGGACGCCACTTGAAGGAAGTCACTAGGTACCTGAACATTGGAATACCAAGCTTCACCGGGACCTACAATGCCACTTTACCAGAAGAGGAGCGCTGGATGATTCAAGTTCAAGTTCCAGGAAGGACGTTCACGCCAGTCACTGAGCCCATAGAGTTTTCCTTCGATGCGCCAACCTGGAGTCTAGGAAAGAGTAAGGCAGCTCACATTACCATGGGACGCATTGGAGAAGTTTACCACAATGATCTCAAGGACACTATCTACCAGATTTGTGGGCGCCGAGATGAGCAATGGGAGATGATCAACACCAGGAAGGATAGATCGATTGCCTCTTTCATCCAGGAGTTAAACCAGCACATTCGACGCCAGGAGAACCAGATGTGCGCAGGCATGACAGATTTGAAGAAGGTAATGACAAGGATCACGGAACTGGAGGAAGAACTCAAGGCTACAGGCGAAGATTATATTGAGGAAATCGTCGAACTAGTGGAGGAGAATGGCGACCTAACAAGGAAGCTAGGAGTTTTCATGGGAGATCCCGCGCCAGGAGGAGAAGATGACGATTCCACTTTCCCGGAGAACTACATCATCATCGATGACACTGACTCGGACCCCGACGATAGCGATGATGACTATGTTGATGGAGCTGGAGCAGATATCATGGAGTCTTCGACTGAGCAATTTTTTAGTAGAGCACCAAATCAGTAATAGTATTCCACCATGTATATAGTATAGTCCAAGCACTTTTGTAACTATAGTTCTAGACCGATCGTATGCCCTTTGTTTGAATGATTGAGTGATATGTTTGTGTTTGTCTCATGTGCATATGGGTAGTGTTTTCCCCTAGACCTCATTCTATTCTGTTTCCTCATCTTTTCTAAACCCAGCAGATGCCTCCGAGACGCGACAATGGATTTGCTTTCCCACTGGAGCTCACTCAGTTGATCCAGCAACATAATGCTTTGATGCAGATACTAGTTCAGAATCAAAACCAGGGGAACAACAACAACAACAACCCACCACCACCACCAGTTGATCACTTAGCCCGTTTTCTTAGGCTGAATCCGCCGGTGTTCTCCGGTAGCACCGAGTCGATTGTTGCAGATGATTGGCTCCGCAAGATTGAGAGGGAGTTGACCACTGCAGGATGCACAGATGCGGAGAGAGTGTGTTTTGCCGCACATCAGCTTGATGGACCCGCAACATCATGGTGGGAGAATTTCATAGTCACTTACCCTATTGACACTGTGACATGGGACCAGTTCCAGCAGGCTTTTCGCACTGCCCATGTTTCAGCAGGAGCTATGGCCATGAAGAAGTGTGAGTTTCGCAACTTACGCCAAGGAGGGCTCACTGTTGGCCAATATGTGGATGAGTTTAGTAAGTTAGCACGTTATGCCCCAGATGACGTTGCTACTGATGCAGCTAAAAAGGAGAAGTTTTTGGAAGGACTAAATGATGAGCTGAGCATGCAGTTGATGGTGGAAAATTTCAATAACTATCAGGAGTTGGTGGATAGAGCTCTCATGCTCGAAGGGAAGCAACAGCAGATTGACAGCCGCAAGAGGAAGTATGGACAAGGGAAGTATAATTCTGGAGCCCAGCAGAGACCCCGTTACACCCTGAACTCGGGAGGACTCGTTGATAACCATGGAGGCCACACTCATAATGGAGGAAGTTCGCACAATCATAGTGGCCCCAAGAATGGTAATGGTAATGGAGGAAGTAGCGGACAAAACCGTTCCAACCCGGCAACACCCGCCAAGAAGGATCTAAGCCACGTTACTTGCTACAAGTGCCAGAAGACCGGACATTACGCCAATGAGTGTCCTGAAGCCAAGAATGGAAATGGCAATGGAAGCTCTGGGAAGAAGCCCAACCCTTTCAACAGGAGACAAGTGAACCACGTTAACGTGGAGGAGGTTGAAGCCCAGCCAGATGCAGTAATAGGTAAGTTTTTGGTTAAGTCATTTACTATAGTCGTACTTTTGATACTGGTGCATCGCATTCATACATATCAAGGGGATTTGTGGATAAGTATAAGTTGCCCACTAGAGTTCTTAAGACACCCATGCTAGTAACCTCACCCGGAGCAGAGTATATGGCAAGCCATGGATGTTTTCAGATGCCATTGACCATAGGTAGGCATGTTTTTCCCTCAGATCTGATAATATTGGAGTCGCAAGGTTTGGATGTGATACTGGGTATGGATTGGCTATCAATGTATGGAGGAAACATTGATTGCGCTAGTAAGACGATTTTGCTCACCACCCCAGAAGGAAGAAGGATCAAGTATGTATCCCGGCATGTTCCGAATAGGACTCAGGTAAATTCCTTATCAGGAGTTGTACAGGAGGAAGTACCAGTGGTGAAGGATTTTCCGGATGTATTTCCAGAAGAGTTGCCAGGCATGCCACCGGATAGAGACATTGAGTTTTTGATTGAGCTTTTGCCAGGCACAGGGCCAATATCTAAGAGACCGTACAGAATGCCCGCAAAGGATTTGGAGGAAATTAAGAAGCATATTAAAGAGTTACTGGATAAAGGTTATATACGCCCAAGTTTGTCACCTTGGGGATCACCAGTACTTCTAGTGGAGAAGAAGGATGGATCATTAAGGATGGTTGTTGATTATCGAGGACTGAATGAAGTGACGATCAAGAACTAGTACCCACTGCCGATGATCAATGATTTGTTTGACCAGCTGCAAGGAGCTAAGGTGTTTTCCAAGATCGATTTGCAATCAGGGTATCACCAGCTGAAGATTCGAGAGCAGGATATACCTAAGACAGCTTTTACAACGAGGTACGGGCTGTATGAGTATACCGTTATGTCATTTGGTCTGACTAACGCACCTGCCTATTTTATGAACATGATGAACAAGGTGTTTATGGAGTTTTTGGATAAGTTCGTCGTAGTGTTCATTGATGATATTCTAGTCTACTCAAAGAATGAAGAAGAACATAGGGAGCACTTGCGTTTGGTACTTGGGAAGCTAAGAGAACATCAGTTATACGCCAAGTTTAGCAAGTGTGAGTTTTGGCTGAAGGAAGTTGGATTTCTTAGACATGTTATATCCGGGGAAGGAATAGCGGTAGACCCCACCAAGGTTGTCACTGTGCCAAATTGGGAGTCACCCACGTCAGTTGGAGAGATCCGGAGTTTTCTTGGACTCGCAGGATACTACCGGAGGTTCATTGAGAATTTCTCAAAGATTGCAAAACCTATGACGGAGTTGTTGAAGAAGGACACCAAGTTCAAATGGACTGAGTAATGTGAGGCCAGTTTTTAGGAGTTGAAGAGACGCTTGGTTACATCGCCAGTGTTGATTCTGTCAGATCAACGCAAGGATTATGAAGTATACTGCTATGCTTCACGTCGAGGACTTGGAGCCGTACTTATGCAGGAGGGAAGCGTTGTTTCATATGCCTCATGACAGCTTAAACCCCATGAGTTAAACTATGCTACGCATGATTTGGAGTTAGCAGCCGTAGTGCATGCGTTGAAGACATGGAGACATTTTCTCATCGGAAACCATTGCGAGGTATACACAGATCACAAGAGTTTAAAGTATATCTTCACACAGAAGGAGTTGAATCTCAGGCAGAGGAGATGGTTAGAGCTCATTAAGGATTATGATATGAGATTGCATTATCATCCAGGAAAGGCTAACGTAGTAGCCGATGCGTTGAGCCGCAAAAGTCATGTCAATACACTCATGACCGGAGAGTTACCCAAGGAGTTGGCAGAGGACCTTCGCGAGCTATGTTTGGAGATAGTTCCAAAAGGCTACGTAGCAGCATTGGAGATTCAGTCTACTTTGATGGATAAGATCAGAGAAGCTCAGAAGACGGACAAGGAAATTGCCGAGATAAAGGAAAGGATGAGTAAAGGAAAGGCTAAAGGATTTCGTGAGGATGAACACGATACCTTATGGTTTGAGGACCGCGTATATGTGCGGAATGATCAGGAGATCAGGAAGTTGATTCTGCAAGAGGCCCATGATTCGCCATATTCGATTCACCCAGGAAATACCAAGATGTATCTGGATTTGAAGGATAGTTTCTGGTGGACCGAAATGAAGAAGGATATTGCGGAGTATGTAGCAGTTTGTGATGTATGTCAGAGAGTGAAGGCAGAACATCAGAAGCAAGCCGGATTGCTACAACCCTTGCCGATACCCGAATGGAAGTGGGATAAACTAGGCATGGATTTTATCACGGGATTACCCAGGACTCGTTCAGGCTATGACTCGATATGGGTTGTAGTCGATCGTTTGACGAAAGTAGCTCATTTCATCCCAGTGAAGACCACTTACACCAGTGCTAAGTTGGCAAAGATATACATGACCAGGATCGTATGTCTGCATGGAGTTTCGAGGACCATTGTATCAGATAGAGGAACCCAGTTTACTTCAAAGTTTTGGAATCAGTTGCATGAAACTTTGGGAACCAGACTAGAGTTCAGTACAGCTTTTCACCTGCAGACGGATGGACGGACTGAAAGAGTAAATCAGATTCTGGAGGACATGTTGAGAGCTTGTGCGTTAGATTATGGATCTAGTTGGGACGATAATTTGCCTTACGCAGAGTTCTCTTATAACAACAGTTATCAAGCCAGTTTGAAGATGGCACCTTTCGAAGCCCTGTACGGAAGGAGGTGCAGAACACCGTTGTTGTGGGACGAAGTTGGAGACCGACAGTTGTTTGGACCAGATTTGATTAAAGAGTCTGAAGAGAAGGTTAAGCTGATTCGCGATAGACTCAAGGTAGCCCAGTCCAGGCAGAAGAGTTATGCGGATTCGAAACGCAAGGAGACAGTTTACGAAGTTGGAGACAGAGTGTATCTTTGTGTATCCCCACTTCAAGGAGTGAAGCGCTTTGGAGTTAAGGGAAAGTTAGCGCCACGATTTGTGGGACCATACAGAGTTTTGGAACGTATGGGAGAAGTTGCTTACAAGTTGGAATTGCCCGAAGGATTGTCCGGAGTTCATGATGTGTTCCATGTTTCTCAGTTGAAGAAGTGCCACGCGGAGATGGCTGATATTCCTCTGAGAGATACAGTGCCGCTAGAAGTGATACAATTGGATAGCGATCTGACATATGAGGAGAAACCAGTCAAGATACTCGAGTTTGCCAGCCGAGTTACACGCAACAAGGTTATCAAGTTTTGCAAGGTTCAGTGGAGTCACAATACCGAAGATGAAGCCACTTGGGAACGAGAGGAAGACCTACGGAAGGATCACTCCCACCTATTTTCTAGCCAACCCGAATCTCGAGGGCGAGATTCATCTTAAGGGGGGTAGGTTTGTAACATCCCAAATTTTCAATTTGGAATGTTACACATTAGATCATCATTGCATATCATATTTTTTATTGCATTTTGGTTGATCCTAGAAATTCTACGCAACTCAAGGACCCACGGAGAGAGTTGGGGATTTTGTTATTTTCATATTCGAGTTTTCTCGAATTTTGAAAAGTGGATCGTTTGATTTTAATTATTTTTCTCTGAAATATTTCTTTGATTAAAAATAAAAGAGAGAGGATAAAATGACTTCCTCAAAATAAAGAAATATCTGAGATTTAGTATTCAAATCAAATAAGATTTTTTATTCGGAGTTTTGTCGCTATTTTTATTTGAATTAGGAAAAATATGCGTTTTTCAAAATTGCATTTTAGGCCCAAATAAATGTTCACCTTGTCCGGCCTATTTCTAGAGGACATGGAAAATTTATTTCGGGATTTTTGGAGTCTGTTTAATATTTCTTTTCTTTCTTTTTCTGCACATCAGAATTATTGAAAAAAAGTCAAACCGACTTCGGGCCGTACCCGGCCAGGAGACCTC
>NC_057814.1:481897589-481928844 GCF_018294505.1 Triticum aestivum | reverse complement strand
CCGCGCCGCCCGTCTCTGCCGACCACCGTCGCCGGAGCCGCCGCCCGCTGGAGTTCGAGGTAGCCGCCGTTTTTTTAAAAACTGATCGGTTTTATTTCGTAAACCCTAGTTTCATTTTTATTTAGATCGGTTCGGTTTATTTTATCGCTTTATTTATTTAGCGGACGTTCGTCCGTACGTTCGTTTTAACGAACGGTTTTCACCGTTTAGCCTGTTCGTCAGTTTTTCTTTTTCTCGGATTTTCCGCGATTATTTTCGATCGCGATTTCTGATCCGATTTTCGTTCTAGTATAACTTTTCGCTCGTTTATCGGAATCAGGCGATTCAAACACCTAGAGTTTCATCTCGAAACCCTCTTTCTGTTTAATCAACTTAAACAAGTTTTTGCTACTGTAAAATTTGACTTAAGTCCAGATTAGTAAACGAAGCTTGTTTCTTTCGCCGTTTGAGTTTTATTGCTTCGTTTGATTTGATTCTTTTTGCAAACCGGAGTTCTTAAGTTGAACTTTCTGGTTAGATCTCTTATTTGAGTTTTACTCGTGCCTTTGCTTGATTGCTTATTGTATGCTTGTTTGTTTGCGATAGAGTACCCGGAGTGTGAAGCGTGCTACTACGAGTCTCTAGGTTTCGCGGATCATCAGCAAGGCAAGTAACACTTTGATCATACTTCTTTTCTACCCAGTTTTATTGCATTAGATCAATCCTCAAACAATTGCATGGTTAGGATCTGATTTAAATTGTGGGTTTTGGGAAGTAGATGAGGTAGTACCTATTGACCTGTTATTATCAAACCCTGGGAGTTACTTCTACGTTATGCTTATATTGCTATGCTATGCTCGTAGACGTGGTTTGGGTTTGAGTGTATTCCATGACAGATCATGAGATTGTTTACTTAATGGTTAACTTATGGTGGCAACTTAAATACACATCTAGGTGGATTGAGGCACCTGGGGAATTCCAGTGATTGCCTGTATTTTTTGGAAATCCTGGGGTACCGTGTGATTCTCCTATGGACCGCCACCCAGGCTCAAAGGGATCATAAGATTATTCATGCTAGAAACTTCTGTGTGCAGCCACAAGCTATTATGGGCTCTAGCATAGTTGATTAAGTTGTGTGAACTCTTACAGTGGTAGACTAGCAGATGTAGGGGATGTAGGTGTACCGGTCTACCCATCGTAAGGTGCTAACGCTTCTGAAAGACTGTGTCTCGGTCATCCGTTTCTCAAACACCATGTAGTGCGAGAAATCCAACGGAGGAGATCGAGTCTTGTGGGGAAAAGTGCACAAACCTCTACAGAGTGTACAAACTAATCATGGTTAGCCGTGTCCCCGGTTATGGACATCTTGAGTATCTGGTTCTTGGATTATCATGTTGATCTCATCACTACTTAATTTAATTTGATGGGTTATTAGTGATTACTTTTTAATTGGGATTGAGAGGGGGTTTACCTTCTCAATGTTTTCAACAAACTTTGTAGTTAAATAAAATATATTCCTTTGCAGTAGGGAAAATTGGCTTTTCGCAAAACATATTAACCCTACAGCCTCCACCAACCATATATGCATATAGTGATAGCATTATTCTATTCATTACTCTTTTGTGTTACATTGCCAGCATATTCCATGTGCTGACCCGTTTTTGGGCTGCAACGTATCATGTTGCAGACTTTTCAGACGACGAGTAAGGAGCCTTAGGTCGTGGTCTTTCACTCAGTGATGCCGTTGGAGTTGATGGACTCACTTTATCTTCCAAGCCTTCCACTGTTATCGTATTAGATGGCCTTAAGCCATATTTATTGTAATAAGTTCTCTTTTGAGACATACGAGGTAATAAGTGTGTGATTGCTACTCTGTTATAAATCCTTCAAGTACTGTGTGTCAGCATTACCGATCCAGGGATGACACTTATGCACATAGATCAGACTGTCTGAGGTCTGGTTGCTACATTTACCTCCTACCTTATGCAAGAGTCATGGTGATCTTCACCTTTCCTTTTTACATTTTATCCTTTGGCAAGCACAGTGTGTTGGAAAGATCCAGACATATATATCTAATTGGATGTAAGTTAGCATGAACTATTATTGTTGACATTACCCTTGAGGTAAAAGGTTGGGAGGCGAAACTATAAGCCCCTATCTTTCTCTGTGTCCGATTAAAACTCTGTAACCACAAGTATTGCGTGAGTGTTAGCAATTGTGAAAGACTAAATGATAGTTGAGTATGTGGACTTGCTGAAAAGCTCTTACATAGACTCTTTCTTATGTTATGATAAATTGCAATTGCTTCAATGACTGAGATTATAGTTTGTTGGTTCTTAATGAAGTTTCTGATTCATACTTGACATTGTGAATAGATTATTACTTGAGCATAAGGAATCATATGATATTATCCATATATGTTGCTGTTATGAGAATAATCATGATGCCTTCTTGTCTGTATTTTATTTTATCGACACCTCTACCTCTAAACATGTGGACATATTTATCGTTATCGGCTTCCGCTTGAGGACAAGCGAGGTCTAAGCTTGGGGGAGTTGATACGTCCATTTTGCATCATGCTTTTATATCGATATTTATTGCATTATGGGCTGTTATTACACATTATGTCACAATACTTATGCCTATTCTCTCTTATTTTACAAGGTTTACATAAGGAGGGAGAATGCCGGCAGCTAGAATTCTGGGCTGGAAAAGGAGCAAATATTAGAAACCTATTCCGCACAACTCCAAAAGTCCTAAAACTCCACGGAAGTTGTTTTTGGAAATAATGAAAAATACTGAGCGGAAGAAATACCAGAGGGGGCCCACACCCTGGCCACGAGGGTGGGGGTGCGCCCAACCCCCCTGGGCGCCCCCCTGCCTCGTGGGCCCCCTGTTGGCCCTCCGGTGCCCATCTTCTGCTATATGAAGTCTTTCGTCCGAAGAAAAATCATAAGCAAGCTTTCGGGACGAGACTCCGCCGCCACGAGGCGGAACCTTGGCGGAACCAATCTAGGGCTTCGGCAGAGCTGTTCTGCCGGGGACACTTCCCTCCGGGAGGGGGAAATCATCGCCATCGTCATCACCAACTCTCCTCTCATCGGGAGGGGCCCAATCTCCATCAACATCTTCACCAGCACCATCTCCTCTCAAACCCTAGTTCATCTCTTGTATCCAATTCTTGTCTCCAAGTCTGGGATTGGTACCTGTAGGTTGCTAGTAGTGTTGATTACTCCTTGTAGTTGATGCTAGTTGGTTTATTTGGTGGAAGATCAGATGTTCAGATCCTATATGCATATTAATACTCCTCTGATTATGAACATGAATATGCTTTGTGAGTAGTTACGTTTGTTCCTGAAGACATGGGAGAAGTCTTGCTATTAGTAGTCATGTGAATTTGGTATTCGTTCGATATTTTGATGAGATGTATGTTGTCTCTCCTCTAGTGGTGTTATGTGAACGTCGACTACATGACACTTCACCATTATTTGGGCCTAGAGAAGGCATTGGGAAGTAATAAGTAGATGATGGGTTGCTAGAGTGACAGAAGCTTAAACCCTAGTTTATGCGCTGCTTCGTAAGGGGCTGATTTGGATCCATATGTTTCATGCTATGGTTAGGTTTACGTTAATACTTCTTTTGTAGTTGCGGATGCTTGCAATAGGAGTTAATCATAAGTGGGATGCTTGTCCAAGTAAGGACAGCACCCAAGCACCGGTCCACCCACATATCAAATTATCAAAGTACCGAACGCGAATCATATGAACGTGATGAAAACTAGCTTGACGATAATTCCCAGTGTCCTCAGGAGCACTTTTCTTTATATAAGAGTTTGTCCAGGCATGTCCTTTGCTACAAAAAGGATTGGGCCACCTTGCTGCACTTCATTTACTTTTGTTACTTGTTGCTCGTTACAAATTATCTTATCACAAAACTATCTGTTACCTATAATTTCAGTGCTTGTAGAGAATACCTTGCTGAAAACCGTTTATCATTTCCTTCTGCTCCTCGTTGGGTTCGACACTCTTACTTATCGAAAGGACTACGATAGATCCCCTATACTTGTGGTTCATCATGGTACGCCAGACCCCTCCCGATGAACAGGATCCCGTTTCGACCGTGGCTGGTCGAACACAAGGCCGTTTCCTCCATTCTGTGGTACGCCAGGCCTCGTTTCCATCGGTTGTTTCGTCCAAGCCGGTTGGCTCCTGATGAACACGACGATGCATTCCGTTCCGACCCAGCCGGTTGCCTCCCCATGAACACGACGACGACGCTGTTTCTCCGTTCCGACCCAGCCATGTACACGAGCCCTGGCCGTACGTATGCGCGAGTAGGCGTTCGAGAACCCACCCGTATGTACGTACGTGGCCGTATTTACTTTCTTGCACCCTGGCCGCTATATGTACATGTACATGCTACATGCGCGCCTCATCTACGACACGTGCGCGCCTCTACTACAACACGTGCGCGCCTCTACGTCGACTAGTATGTACGTACACGTTCGCGACCAGAATGACAACGCTACGTACGCTTCGACCAGGTGGGTCCCGACTGTCAGGAACTTCCTTGTGTGCGAAGATGTAGCTTGTGGGTCCCAGCAGTCAGGGGGGTGAATCATTTTTTTGCCCGTAATATGGACGCACTTCCTTTCATGCGAAGATGTAGCTGGTGGGTCCCAGCAATTAGGGGGGGACTTTTTTCACGAAATACGATGGCCCGTCCGGTGGGTCCCTGCTGTCAGGTGGAGGAATAATTATTTTCCGCGTAATAAGGACGCACTTGATAACCCACAAGTATAGGGGATCAATTGTAGCCTCTTTCGATAAGTAAGAGTGTCGAACCCAACGAGGAGCTAAAGGTAGAACAAATATTCCCTCAAGTTCTATCGACCACCGATACAACTCTACGCACGCTTAACGTTCGCTTTACCTAGAAAAAGTATGAAACTAGAAGTACTTTGTAGGTGTTTTTGGATAGGTTTGCAAGATAATAAAGAGCGCGTAACTAAAAACTAGGGGCTGTTTAGATAAAGGCACAATAAAGTTAGTATAGCGAGTGTGGAAAAGTGGTGGCAGGAGTTGTGAAATTGTCCCTAAGCAATTGACTAGTTTACTAGACCGATATCAAGTTTTATGTGGGAGAGGCCACTGCTAGCATGTCATCCCTGACTTGGAATTCTATGCACTTATGATTGGAACTATTAGCAAGCATCCATAACTACTAATGTTCATTAAGGTAAAACCCAACCATAGCATTAAGATATATTGGTCCCCCTTCAATCTTGTATGCATCAATTTCTATGCTAGGTTGAAGCTTCTGTCACTCTTGCCCTCCAATACATAGTCCTATCAACATACAACTAACTCTATGGTGTGATCCACGCGCGCGCTCATATGATGGGCACCAAAGGACAGCAACATAACCACAAGCAAATTAAACCAATCATAGCAATTCATCAATTATCGATAGGACAACGAAAATCTACTCAGACATCATAGGATGGCAACACATCATTGGATAATAATATGAAGCATAAAGCACCATGTTCAAGTAGAGGGTACAGCGGGTTGTGGGAGAGTGGACCGCTGTAGATAGATGGGGGAAGGTGATGGAGATGTTGGTGAAGATGACGGAGGTGTTGGTGTAGATCGCGGTGATGATGATGGCCCCGGCGGCGTTCCGGCGCCACCGGAAGCAAGGGGGAGAGAGCCCCCCTCCTTCTTCTTGTTCCTTGACCTTATCCCTAGATGGGAGAAGGGTTTCCCCTCTGGTCCATGGTCTCCATGGCGTGGGAGGGGTGAGAGCCCCTCCGAGATTGGATCTGTCTCTCTGTTTCTGCGCTCTCAGATCTGGCCTTTCACCGTTTCTTTTATAACCGGAGATCCGTAACTCCGACTGGGCTGAATTTTGGACACGATCTCTATCCGGAAATTAGCTTTCTTGCGGCGAAAGAAGGGCTCCAACCGCCTTACAGGGTGGCCACAAGGGTCCAGGGCGCGCCTGACCCCCTGGGGCGCGCCCCCTGCCTCGTGGCCCCCTCGGGCATCGTATCGCGTTGATTCTTCTTTCCAAAAATCACAAATATTCCAAAAAAAAATCTCTGTCAGTTTTTATCCCGTTTGGACTCCGTTTGATATGGATTTTCTGCGAAACAAAAAATATGCAACAAACAGGAACTGCCACTGGGCACTTGATCAATATGTTAGTCCCAAAATTAGTATAAAAGTTGCCAAAAGTATATTAAAGTTGTAGAATATTGGCATGGAACAATAAAAAATTATTGATACGACGGAGACGTATCAGCATCCCCAAGCTTAATTCCTGCTCGTCCTCGAGTAGGTAAATGATAAAAAAAATAATTTTTGATGTGGAATGCTACCTAGCATAATCTTGATAACATAATCTAATCATGGCATGAATATTAAGACATGAGTGATTCAAAGCAATAGTCTATCATTTGACATTAAGACAATAATACTTCAAGCATACTAATAAAGCAATCATGTCTTTTCAAAATAACATGGCCAAGGAAATTTATCCCTACAAAATCATATGGTATGTGTTGAGGATATAGACCTTAGAGTCACCCGCCAGGAGGGGCCGGGGTATTCATATGGTCATTCCAGAAGCCCGGCGCCAAGCTTAAAGACGGTGGGCCAAAGATGGGCTTAAGACCCGTATATGGCTTAAGGCCCGTAGTTACAATAATTATTATGGTAGAACTTGTAGTGTAAGGCAAGAATAGTTGAGAGTCCGAGCCGGACACTCTTATGAGCCGGCCGGGACTCTGAGAGCTGCAGGGCGTCCGCCTCCCTATATAGAGGGACGACCCGGCAGCAGTTTAAGGCAGAGAACAATCTCATCGAAAGCCGGGCATAGCAGTTTAGCTCCCCGGTGATTGTAACCCTAATCAATACCACCTCAAACTAGACGTAGGCTTTTACCTTCACCGTAAGGGGCAGAACCAGTATAAACCCTCGTGTTCCTTGTCCCGCATTAACCCCTTCAAGCTTCCTAGCTGCGATGGCTCCACGACTAAGTCCTAGCACGAGGACATCTGCCGTGACGATTCCACGACAGTTGGCGCCCACCGTGGGGCCAGCGCACGGTGGATTTGAGTTCTTGAAGGGCAGCTTCGAAGGGCTCAAGGGATACGCTGTGGGCCGGATGACCAAGAGTCATCGCGGCAAGCTCTACATCGACGATGCAAACTGGGGCCCCGACGCCGGCTCAATTGAGTACGGGTGCCGGGTCCCCTTCGGCGGAATTCATGTCTTCATTGGCAAGATTGGTGAGCCGGGCCCTGAGCCGGGTCTCTGCGCCGATCTCGTCGAGACGGCTCAGCGTGCACGACCCGCCCGGGCCCGGCCTGCCTTAAGGCATGCTTTTGTGGGGTGCATCCATGGAGGACTCTCTGATCGTTCTGGATCTGGTGATGAGACGGCCGCCGGCTCTGACGGCGAGTCGGCCACCGATGAGTCAAACTCGTTGTATCAACTTCAAGATGGCAGGCTCATGGGTTGTTCCGATGGTGACAGTATTCCGGACCCGTTTGAGCCGCCAAGTCAGGTTGGAGTCTTTATGGCCGGGGCACAGCCTGTTCAGAACCCCACTGCTGGAGCAGGAAACCCGGTGCCTTCCCCGGCTCAGGTGCTGATGGATCTTACGGACAAGATGACTGCCCTGTTAACCGCCACGGTTGACCCGGCGGATCAAGCTTAGCATGATGCGGAGGTGGCACAGTTAAAGTTGGATCTAGTGAAAGCTAAGGAGGATCTGGCAGCGGAAGGGATCAGGATGGCTGCGGAGAGGGTGGCTCTCGATGCCCAAACTCAGTTGATCCAGGCGCAGTCCTTCCAACTCACGATGGATCAGAACGCGTCCAATGAGGTCATGAGAAGGAGGCATCAAAAGGCCCAATCTCGACTCCCTCCGGTTTATGATCCACGAAACCTCTTCAACACGCCGGGTGCAGGATCTAGTAACCCGCCAGGGGTCATAGTGCCCGGGTCTGGGACCCCTATTCAGCCACAAGTAATGGGGCCTCCCCAGGTGCCCCCAGCCCCGCCTCACTATGTGCCAATACCCCCGGGTCACTATAATAACCCACTGGAGAACATGGTCGCCGCGGCAGCACGGCTGGCGGCTCTCCCAGTCGATGGCGACTCTCCGACGGCTATTGAAACCCGCCGGGTCAGGGAACTCCTTCAGACAGCACTGGCGCAGCAAGAGGCGTACTCCTATAGCCGGGACAGGATCCACTCGACCCCTCGCCCAGGTCAGAGCCCGAGTTACAGCAGGCACATGGTCTCAGCGACCGGCTCAAGTAACGTCCGACGCCATGACCCGCCCCCTGGCTATGGCCCGGTTCATAACGGAGCCTTTCACGCAGCGGACCAGAACAGAGCGCGGCAAGAGGCGGAGCAGGTGCCTCAATTGACGGCTTACTAGACCCCCCCGGCTTATCCGACGACTTCCGTCGATGTGGGTATCCCTACCAGGACTGGGGGTGTCCCTTGTTTGGTACCAGCCATCTGCAATGAGCGTCTACCCAAGGACTTCAAAGGCCCTAGGAAGGTGCCTAATTACACAGCAGACTTACAGCCTGCAGCCTGGATCGAGAGTTATGAGATGGCTATGGAGCTGCTGGAGGTCAGTGAGGCGGCCATGGCTAAGTATTTCACCATGATGTTAGATGGGACTGCCCGCACTTGGTTGAAAGGGCTACCACCGAATTCCATCGGGTCTTGGGCTGAGCTAAAAGCCCGGTTCATTCAAAACTTCAAAGATACCTGTAGGCAGTCAATGTCAATTGTAGATTTGACTAACTGTAAGCAGCAGGAGGGTGAATCCACGACTCACTGGGTTCGCCGGGTCAAGGAGATCATACATTCATCAGATAAGATGGATGCCGGCTCTGCGGTCTTAATGTTGGAACAGAATTGTCGCTTCGTGCCCCTGAAGATGAAACTCGGGCGGCTTAAGCGCGACTGCAGTGATATGGGTACGCTAATGGCGGCTCTTGTCAAGTACGCCGATTCCGATGGTACCAAGGATCCCCCATCAGATGATGAAAGGGCAGGGAAGGGAAAGAAGAATGGCAATGGCAAGGGTCCTCAGCATAACCCGGGGAACCAAGGAGGAGGCAAGTGCAAGGCCGATGGCAGCCTAGAGTTTGTAGCCAACGCCAGCTCACAAGGTAATAACCAGCGACGCAAGGGGAGGCCCCCTCCCCGAGGCGGCGGGTCAGGCCCGACACTGGAGCAACTGTTGAATGAGCCTTGTCCAAGGCATGGCTCTAGAGAGAAGCCAGCGACTCATCTGTGCAAGGATTGTGCAATCATGAAGGCCTTCAAGAGTTACAATGGCCTGGGCGGTGGCTCAGGCGCCGGCGGCTTTCATGGCCCGGGCGGCGGCTCAAATTCTAACCCTCAGAACGGTCAAGGGGGCTTTAATCAGCAGTCTGGTCAGGGTCACCAACAGCAGCAGGGAGGTTATCAGACCAATCCAAAGCAGCTTAGCGGTGGGCAGTATCATGTGTTTACCACCAGTCTGTGTAAGCGAGATCAGAAGCTTCATAAGAGGGCTGTGAACGCTGTTGAGCCGGCGATTCCACGCTACTTGCGGTGGTCAGAGCAACCTATAGTGTGGAGTAGGGAGGATCACCCTCCCCGGGTAGATAATCCAGGTCACTTGGCCCTGGTGGTGGCTCCTCAGGTGGGAGGATACAAGTTCACTAAGGTGCTCATGGATGGAGGCAGCAGCATCAACATCCTCTATTATGAGACTTTTCGCCGTATGGGGTTGGTTGATAAGAACCTCAGCCAGTCAAACACTATCTTCCATGGTGTGGTACCTGGTAAGTCGGCTTATCCAGTCGGCAAGATCGAGTTGGAAGTGGCCTTTGGAGATGAGAACAACTACAGGGTGGAGAAATTGACCTTTGAGGTGGTCAAGATAAGAAGTCCGTATCATGCTATATTTGGGCGGCCGGCTTACGCCAAGTTCATGGCACGGCCGTGTTATGTTTACTTGCAGCTCAAGATGCCGGGTCATAATGGGACCATTACGGTTCACGGCAGCCGGAAGGTGGCCTTGGAATGTGAGGAAGGCGATGCGGCTTATGCAGAATCTGTTTGTGCAACAGAGGAGTTGAAGTTTTACAAAGACAACGTTGACCCAACAGATATGACCTCTCTGAAAAAGCCGACTACGGAGCATGAGCCGGCAATGAAATTTAAGTCGGCTGATGAGACTAAACTTGTTGATTTTGTTCCAGGAGACTCATCTCAGCAATTCAGCATCAGTGCCAATCTGGATCCAAAATAGGAAAGCATGCTCATCGAGTTCATCCGTGAGAATAGGGACATCTTCGCATGGAAACCTTCTGACATGCCAGGTGTACCTAGAGAACTCGCTGAGCACACTCTCAATGTTGATCCAAAATTTGAGCCGATCAGGCAGTTCCTTCGGCGGTTTAATGAAGAGAGGCGGAAAGCCATTGGCGAAGAGGTGGCCCGGCTCTTGGCGGCCGGATTTATTGTTGAAGTTTTTCACCCAGAGTGGTTGGCTAACCCGGTGCTCGTAGTCAAGAAGAACGGCACCTGGCGGATGTGTGTGGATTATACGGACTTAAACAAGGCGTGTCCGGCTGATCCTTTTGCCCTCCCCCGTATTGATCAAATTATTGATGCTACGGCAGGTTGTGCGCGCTTAAGTTTCTTGGATGCTTATTCCGGATATCATCAGATTAAAATGGCAGTTAAGGACCAGGAGAAGACGGCGTTTTTCACTCCCTTTGGAGCTTTCTGCTATGTATCTATGCCCTTTGGACTCAAGTGTGCACAGGCGACTTACCAGCGTTGTGTACAGAACTGTCTTCATAAACAGATCGGGCGCAATGTTCACGCTTATGTGGACGATATTGTGGTCAAGTCCATAAAGGAGGAAACCTTGATAGATGATTTAAGGGAAACCTTTGATAATCTCCGGGTCTACAAGATGATGCTTAACCCGGCCAAGTGTGTTTTTGGTGTTCCCGCAGGCAAACTCTTGGGTTTCTTAGTTTCTGACAGAGGCATTGAAGCTAACCCGGAGAAGATCAAGGCCATCACCTCCCTAGCTAAGCCGGCGTGTATAAATGATGTTCAGCGTTTGGCGGGTCGCATTGCTGCTTTAAGCCGGTTTATAAGCCGTTTGGGTGAGAAGGCCATGCCATTATATCAGTTGATGAAGAAAACTGATAACTTTGTCTGGAATGATGCAGCTAATACTGCCTTTGAGGATTTGAAGAAGCAGCTGGCAGAGCCCCCAGTCCTTGCAGCTCCGGTTGATAGGGAGCCCTTATTGTTGTATGTGGCTGCTAACGCACGAGTCGTCAGTGTGGCTGTGGTGGTGGAACGCAAGGAAGAGGGTAAGGAGCATCCGGTTCAGCGGCCGGTTTATTATGTCAGCGAAGTGCTTATCGAGTCCAAACAGCGGTACCCGCATTGGCAGAAGCTTGTTTATGGTGTGTTCATGGCAAGCCGGAAGCTTAAGCATTATTTCCAGGGTCATCCCATAACCGTGGTCAGTTCTGCCCCTCTTGGTGATATCATTCAAAATAGAGGCCACAGGAAGAGTGGCTAAGTGGGCTATCGAGCTCGGACCTCATGGTCTCAAATATGTGCCACACACTGCTGTTAAGTCTCAGGCCCTAGTGGATTTCATCAATGATTGGACAGAGTCACAGGTGCCTGAGCAGAAGCCGAATAACACGTATTGGACTATTCACTTCGATGGGTCCAGGCAGTTGGAGGGCTCGGGGGCTGGAGTTGTATTGGCTTCCCCTAAAGGTGACAAGTTCCATTATGTGCTACAGTTGATGTTTCCTTGCACTAACAATGCGGCTGAGTACGAGGCCTTGCTCCACGGTCTTCGGATGGCTAAGGAGATGAGCTTGAGCCGGGTAAGGTGTTTTGGTGACTCGGACTTGGTGGCTCAGCAAGTATCAGGCAAGTGGGACTCTAAGGACCCTCTCATGGCAGCTTATCGCCGCGAAGTTGATGCCATTGCTGGGCACTTTCAGGGTTACCAAGTAGAGCACATTGATCGCAGGAAGAACGAGGCGGCTGATGCTTTAAGCCGGCTAGGCTCTCAGCGAAAGCCGGTGCCGCCTAATACTTTCCTGGATGTCCTGTATAATCCTTCTGTTAAGTTGCCTACAGAGGAAAACTTGGCTGTCCCCGACCCGGAGGCACGGCTGGTGGCGGCTCTCCATATCATACCAGACTGGACAATGCCCTATCTGACTTACATGACCCGGGGCGAATTGCCTGAGGATGAAACTTTGGCCAGGCAAATAACCCGGCGGGCTAAATCGATGATTATTATCAATGGTGAGCTACACCACCGCAGTGTTACGGGAGCGTTTCAGCGTTGTGTTTCCCCCGAGGAAGGGCAAGAGATCTTGCGTGAGATCCATGAAGGGGATTGTGGCCATCACACCGGCTCAAAGTCCCTTGTGGCCAAGGCTTTTCATCATGGTTTTTATTGGTTGACGGCTCATGCTGATGCGGAGGACTTGGTCAGTAAGTGTGATGGTTGCCAAAGGTTCTCGCGACGGGCTCATGTACCGGCTCAAGAGCTGAGGATGATCCCAATTACTTGGCCCTTTGCGGTCTGGGGGCTGGATATGGTCGGGCCTTTCAAAAGATCCAAGGATAAGAAGACCCACCTTTTGGTGGCAGTTGACAAGTTCACCAAATGGGTTGAAGCGGAGCCAGTTAGCAAGTGTGATGCAGCCACGGCGGTTCAGTTTATGAAAAAGGTCATCTTTCGCTTTGGTTTTCCACACAGCATTATAACTGACAATGGCACCAATCTCTCCAAAGGTGCCATGGAAGAGTTTTGTCAACGAGAGCATATCCGACTTGATGTTTCCTCAGTGGCTCATCCTCAATCCAATGGTCAAGCTGAGAGAGCTAATCAGGAGATTCTGAAGGGCATCAAGCCCCGGCTTTTGGTCCCTTTGCAACGGACGCCGGGTTGTTGGGTGGAGGAGTTGCCCTCCGTGTTATGGAGCATCAACACTACTCCTAACAGGTCTACAGGTTTTACGCCTTTCTTCATGGTTTATGGGGCAGAAGCAGTCCTCCCCAGTGACATCCGTCATGACTCACCTCGAGTGGCGGCTTACGTTGAGGCGGATAATGAACAGGCGCGCCGGGACGCTCTTGACTTGTTGGACGAACAGCGTGATGAGGCGGCAGCCCGTTCAGCAATTTACCAACAGGACCTGCGCCGTTATCATAGCCGCCGGGTTAAATCCCGGGTCTTCCAGGAAGGTGATCTCATGCTCCAGCTCATCCAGGATCAAACAGATGCACACAAGCTATCCCCACCTTGGGAAGGGCCCTTTGTGGTCAGCAAGAATTTGCACAACGGGTCATATTACCTCATTGACATTCGGGAGCACAAAGATTCACGTAAGTCGGAGGAAGAGACCCGACGGCCGTGGAACATAGCTCAGCTTCGGCCTTACTACACTTGAGCCACCGGCTCTCATGATGTACATACTTCTCTAAACCATGTATATATTATGATAAGCAATAAAGTAGGACCTCTGTCCTTTTTTCTCCTCCAAATGTGCACGTCTTGTTTTCATTGCCAGATTACATGATAACTTGAAGGAGGATCCGGCTTATGATCGTATTCGAATCTAGCCGTAGGCGATAAGGTCACTTGGGGGCTTCCTGTTCAAACATAGGTCGTATTCGAACCAAAGAGAACACAGCTGTCGATACCCATTTGATTGGCAAAGTGCCGAGCTCAGTGGGGAGTTTTCTTTGATCATATTTGAATCTTAGTTTAACCCCTTTGAGAACCGACGTGGATCGTATTCGAATCAGCGTCGTTAAACAATTCTTAAAGTCATTTGGGGGCTTCCTGTTCAAACATGGGTCGTATTCGAACCAAAGAGAACATAGCTGTCGATACCCTCTTGATTGGCATCGCCACACCCACTGGGGGCTACATGATCGTATTCGAATCCTAGCATAACCCCTTTGGGCCGGGTCTCTGGTCGTATTCGAACCGGAAGCCCCTAAGTTCTTCTGTTTCATAGCAAGTTTCTTCTGATTATTTCAAAGTGTGTACGGCCGGGTCTTACTTTGCCGGCTTAACTTTGTTTACAGTGTTAGTTGAACACAATGGGTGTCATTAAGACAAGTAAATCAGAATTAAGGTACCAACCTTATTATTCGGGTTATCTAAACCGGAAGAATGCTTGCAGGCCGCTAAGTGTGTTATTACGGCTGTATTAAGGATGTAATTGAGGACCAGTCTTTTTTGATTCATATTCCGGGTTATACATCTCAAACATATGATTCTCAGGGCGACAAGCCGCCTGGAGACTTGTGATTCGTCTTTCTATGCAGGATAGTTAAAGACAAATATTTGAGACTAAGGAGAATGAATGACCCGGAGAAATATAAAGGAGACAACTTCAATAAAAACTTCAAGCATTTAAGGCGTGCACGATGGCACGGCAAAGATAAAGTGTTGGTCCTACTCTATTACAAGACTCGTTGAGTCCAAAAGGGTGAGGCATTGTTTGGTAAACCGCCAGCAGAATTACGACACTTGTTGGGTTGATGTCTCCGGCTCGTCTCTTTCTTCTCCTCCGGCTGTCCCCAAGGTCTGGAAGGTCGACGACTTCCAGTCGATGCCACTCAGCGCCTCGAATTGGGCTTCCTCGTCAATTAACCCGGCCGGGTCAATCTCTGGGGCAAAGGTGTGCTGACGAGCCGGCGGAATTAAACTCAGAGCTTCATAGCGAGGGGTTGGAATCCTCTGATTTTCTGCGTTATAACCCGGCTGGTACTTGGTCAGATCTGTGTCGTTGCCAATAAGAGTGGCCACCGGGCGTACAGTCTTCACGCAAGCTGCGAAGTCCTTCTGATCAAAGGCGGTGCCATCTTCCTTCAGGCTTGGGTAGCCGAGGGCGATGTCCGCCGGGTCTAGCTCTGGCAAGAACGCCTTGGCCCGGCTCAGTGCAGCGATTGCTCCGGCTCTCGCAGAGGCCCGTCGCAGCTCTTGGATCCGCTGAGGCAGAACGGCGAGACGGCGGAGGACTTCCGCCAGGTGAGTCGGCACCTCGTTGGATAGGGCCACCACAGCTAAGGCACGCTGTGACCCGGTGTAGAGCTGCTCCACCAGGGTATACACGGCCTTCAGCTTGGTTACCACGCTCTGGTTGAGGTTGGCACTTCTGGGACCTGTTTAAACAGAATCAGATAAGCCGCCGACAAGGAGGAATTATGAGGTATAAAGATTCTCAACTTGATGAAAGCCGGGGAGGCGACTTACCGAAGATTGCGGCCACCATCTGGGACACCTGGCGCTTTAGGCCGGAGAGCTCGGCGGTTTTCTCGGAGAGAGTCTTCTCCGCCTGTTCAGCCCGGTTCACCAATGCGGCTTTCTCTTCGGCCCACGCCTTCCGCTCAGCGTCAAACTCTGTCTTCAGTTTCTCTTGAGCGGCGATGCTAGACACAAATTTGGCATTTGCCTTCCGGGTCTCCATCTCTTGCATCTGCAGCCGGCTCTTGAGATCAGCCATGTCAGCCTCTAGCTTCTTGCCAGCAGCCTGCATACATTTTCGGGTTATGACGTGAACAGTTACTATATAAATTTTAAGTCCCAAGCGTTTTCCAAGCAAAGACACTTGGCACTTGGGGGCTAATGCATATTGAACGTATCTATCTACAAATTGCCGGTTCAACTGAGTAAGCCGGAACCTAAGTCTACAACATACTTAATCATAAGTCATCGACTTGGGGGCTAGCATGATAAAGGTAACTATGCAGTAAGTAAGAGGATAGCAGAAGGATACCTCAGATTTTTGCTGGATCTGGTTCACCATGGCAACCTCTGCGTCCCGGCTCTTGTGCACTTGGCTGATGTAGCCAGAGACGAGCTCTCCAATGCTCAGGTTGGTGTGGTCGGAGAGGTCCAGGTTCACCCGGTGGGGCTGCAGCAACTCCCCCTTAGCGGAGCACTTAGCCAGTGTGGTAGGTCTCCCCGGCTCAACAAATGCCGTCCGGGTGATTACCACGTCCGGGTCTTTTGTTGGTTGAGCCGAGCCGGAGGCCTCCGGGTCAGCAGAAGCTTCTACAGGTGCCGTGTCCATTGGAGTGGTGGCTTCGGGGGCGGAGGCGGCTGGCGGTTCTTGGACCGTCACCTCCGGCTCAGGCAAATCCGGCTCTCCGGCCGACTTGGTTTTCTTCGCCCTCTTGGTGAGCTTTGCCTGGGCACTGAAAGAACAACAAAGGTTAGTATAAAAAATATGAGCAAGAACCAGAACAAATATAAGAGGGTTATCATTACCCGGGCACGGTTTTGAAAGCCGGAAGACTCGACTGCATAGAGTCGCCCGAAGAGGGGGAGGTCTCCTGATAATTGGAGTCAGAAGAATTGAGTGGCTGACGGATAACACCTGCCAACGGATGAAAAGGGTACAAGTGGGAAATAACCTCAGTTCGGCGTTTCCTTGATGCGTCAGGTAACCCGGAGGAGAGGTCAGTGTCCTTGTTGGTCCGGGTGTGACGCCGGCTTTCATGAACCTGTCGCTTCAAAATAAATTGAGGATCTTGGTAAGCTAAAGGATGTGAAAAGCTTACTTTCCGGGTTACCCTTCGGACTTTCAGCTTTGGCAAGGGCTCCGAGTCGGAGGAAAGTGACATTACCTCTTCAACCACCGGGTTACTTGCGCCGGTGTCATCCTGTCAATGAGCAAGTATTGATAAGGTGGACAGCAACAAACAACAAATACAACAGGGATTTAAAGGCTCAGGGGTTACCTCTGACTCGGAGCTGTCGCTTAATTGCATCAGCTCTGAAGCAGTAGGCCTGCTTCCTTTCTTGCGAGGGGCGGCTTTCTTGGCGGCTTTCTTCGCCTTCCTGGCCTTCTTGGCCGCTTCATGGTCGTATTTGACCCGCCAGAACTTATCATCAGCCTGAAAAATGCAATGAGGTTTTCTTAAAACAATTCAGATGAAAGTCATGTACAGAAGAAGATAGGATGTTCAGATTGGCGGCTTACCGCTGGGGCTGGGTTGGTCTTGCAGAAGGGGGCTAACCCGGTCCTTCCGCAGTCTGCCAGGCTCTCGTTTAAAAGAGCCTTGGTCATCTCCTCTGCAACGTCTTCAGGAAGATCATTGCGGCTGTGTCTCTGAGGGTCATCTTTTCGGCCCGTGTACTCACACATTAAGCCGGGGCGGCGGCTCAATGGGATCACCCGCCATGAGATCCAGACCCGGACCAGGTCGATTCCATTCAGACCATTGCCCAGGAGAGCCTTGATCTTGTTGATAGTGGGGAGCAGCGGTTGGCGCTCCGCTTGAGTCAGCTTGTCTGACAGTGGGTGAGTCGGCTCCAGACGCGAGGGGCAAAAGCCGGGCAACGGACTCTCGTCAGTCGGCGACGTGTCTTGGCAGTAAAACCACGTCAGATTCCAGTCCTTGGGGTGGCTGGGCGGCTCTGCGTAAGGGAAAAGGCAGTCCCTACGCCGCTGGATGGAGATGCCACCTAACTCCAGACTTGGCTCATTGGCGCACTCATTCTGACGGTTCAAGTAAAAAAGCTCTCTGAAGAGCAGCAGACTAGGTTCTTCTCCAAGGTAAACCTCGCAGAACACTTGGAAGTTGCAGATGTTGGACACTGAGTTGGGTCCTATGTCTTGAGGCCGCAAATCGAAGAAGTTTAGAACGTCTCTAAAAAACTTTGAGCCGGGCGGTGCGAAGCCCCGGCTCATATGATCTGCAAAAATCACTACCTCCCCGTCCTTTGGTTGTGGTCTCTCTTCTGATGGGTCGGGGGCACGGTAGGACATGACGTCCTTCTTGGGCAGGTATCCGGACTTAACAAAATCTGCTAGTGTCTCACTGGTGACATTGGACCTCATCCAGTTGCAAGTGATGGAGGCTTTGGGAGCTTTGGGAGGCATGGTGAAAGTCGGCAGTCTATGATAAAAGGAAAAATGTCCGGGTTAATTATGAGCCGGAAGAAATCTACAGTTCAATGTCAAGGTGGCAGCTTATGAAGGGGACTAATGGTATACACTTAAGTGCATCGGGCTATTTAAGCCGCCGAGGGATTGAGAGTAATTTGATTGTCTATAGGCCTTATCACAGCTAAGCCGGCAATTTTTATGGCGCATGGCTTTCTTTAAGCCGGACGGTTCTATGGCGCGTGGTTTCTTTAAACCGGAACTGTAAACCGCCGAGATTCAATGATTGCAATTTTTACTAAGTGTGGTAAAACAGGTTTCACACATCGCAGTAAATTTTTTGGATCAAAACAGTCGGGCAAAAGAAAAGTTTCTAGACCTAGAAACAGACACTGGAGAAGTTCTTGGGCCCGAACAAGGTTCTTGTGCAGTAAAAAGAGAGCTGCTCGCATGTAAAATGGGTGCTAAACAGTCACCGCAATGGTTCTATGCAAGTCTAAGATCAAAAGGAGGCAGTAAAAATCAAATCTACTGAGGCCCGTGATGAACTACGAAGAACACGGACGAACTACTCGAGCCCTAGTGCGGATCTGCCCTATGGAGTGGTGAGGACTCACCGGAGTTGAAGAGGAGCGGAGTTTGCCGCCGTTTGTCTGGACCGAGTCAGGGTGATGCAGCGGCCAAGGTTGACGAAGACCGGGGGCGCGACGGCGGCGGCGGTAGCAGAGCTCGGGCAGAGGAGCAGTGGCGCGAGGAAGAAGATGGAGAGAGAAGTGGCTGAGAGCCCGTCGGGCCGGCCTATTTATAAGGCGAACTCATAAGTGGGCGCGAGAACCAAGGAGACCAGGGCGTGGTTATCTCCCCACGAAACGCCTCGATTCTCGGGATGACAGTAAAGGTAAAGATCCGTTGCGGATCTGGCGGAGTACAAAACGGGCTTAATGGAAGATGATGTCACAGCGGATTATCCGGAGTCCAGAGGATGACGTCACGCCGGGTTATGGCCTTCACATAATTGTAAGCCGGAGGTTTCCTGTTAAAGGAATGGAAGATTGACATGAGCCGGCTCAAATCAATCTGGGGCCTAATGTTGAGGATATAGACCTTAGAGTCACCCGCCAGGAGGGGCCGGGGTATTCATATGGTCATTGCCAGAAGCCCGGCGCCAAGCTTAAATACGGTGGGCCAAAGATGGGCTTAAGACCCGGATATGGCTTAAGGCCCGTAGTTACAATCATTATTATGGTAGAACTTGTAGTGTACGGCAAGAATAGTTGAGAGTCCGAGCCGGACATTCTTATGAGCCGGCCGGGACTCTGAGAGCTGCAGGGCATCCGCCTCCCTATATAGAGGGACGACCCGGCAGCAGTTTAAGGCAGAGAACAATCTCATCGAAAGCCGGGCATAGCAGTTTAGCTCCCCGGTGATTGTAACCCTAATCAATACCACCTCAAACTGGACGTAGGCTTTTACCTTCACCGTAAGGGGCCGAACCAGTATAAACCCTCGTGTTCCTTGTCCCGCATTAACCCCTTCAAGCTTCCTAGCTGCGATGGCTCCACGACTAAGTCCTAGCACGAGGACATCTGCCGTGACGATTCCACGACAGTATGGCTATGCTCCATCTTCACCACACAAGATATTCACATCATGCACAACCCCGATGACAAGCCGAGCAATTGGTTCATACTTTTAACGTGCTTCAGCTTTTTCAACCCTCACGCAATACATGAGCGCAAGCCATGGATATAGCACTATAGGTGGAATAGAATATGATGATGGGGGTTATGTGGAGAAGACAAAAAGGGAGAAAGTCTCACATCGACGTGGCTAATCAATGGGCTATGGAGATGCCCATCAATTGATGTCAATGCGAGGAGTAGGGATTGCCATGCAATGGATGTACTAGAGATATAAGTGTATGAAAGCTCAAACTGAAACTAAGTGGGTGTGCATCCAACTTGCTTGCTCATGAAGACCTCGGGCATTTGAGGAAGCCCATCATCGGAATATACAAGCCAAGTTCTATAATGAAAATTCCCACTAGTATATGAAAGTGATAACTCAGGAGACTCTCTATATGAAGAACATGGTGCTACTTTGAAGCACAAGTGTGGTAAAAGGATAGTAACATTGCCCCTTTTTCTTTTTTTTGCGGGCTTCTTTGGCCGCCTTTTTTATTTAGGCTTCTTTGGCGTCTCTTTTTTTGGGGCAATGCTCTAATAATGATGATCATCACACTTTTATTTACTTACAACTCAATATTACAACTCGATACTAGAACAAAGATATGACTCTATATGAATGCCTCCGGCGGTGTACCGGGATGTGCAATGATCTAGCGTAGCAATGACATCAAAAAACGGACAAGCCATGAAAACATCATGCTAGCTATCTTACGATCATGCAAAGCAATATGACAATAAATGCTCAAGTCATGTATATGATGATGATGGAAGTTGCATGGCAATATATCTCGGAATGGCTATGGAAATGCCATGATAGGTAGGTATGGTGGCGGTTTTGAGGAAGATATAATGAGGTTTATGTGTGATAGAGCGTATCATATCACGGGGTTTGGATGCACCGGCGAAGTTTGCACCAACTCTCGAGGTGAGAAAGGGCAATGCACGGTACCGAAGAGGCTAGCAATGATGGAAGGGTGAGAGTGCGTATAATCCATGGACTCACATTAGTCATAAAGAACTCATATACTTATTGCAAAAGTTTATTAGCCCTCGAAGCAAAGTACTACTACGCATGCCCCTAGGGGGATAGATTGGTTGGAAAAGACCATCGCTCGTCCCCGACCGCCACTCATAAGGAAGACAATCTATAAATACCTCATGCTCCAACTTCGTTACATAATAGTTCACCATACGTGCATGCTACGGGAATCACAAACCTCAACACAAGTATTTCTACAATCCACATCTACCCACTAGCATGACTCTAATATCACCATCTTTATATCGCAAAACTATTGCAAGGAATCAAACATATCATATTCAGTGATCTACAAGTTTTATGTAGGATTTTATGACTAACCATGTGAATGACCAGTTCCTGTCATCTCTCTAAATAGATATAAGTGAAGCAAAAGAGTTTAATTCTTTCTACAAAAGATATGCTCACGCTCTAACAAATATAAGTGAAGCAAAAGAGCATTCCAAAAATGGCGGTTTTCTATGTGAAGAGAAACAGGCAATCCAAACTTCAAATGATATAAGTGAAGCACATGAAGCATTCTATAAAGCCATACTCAAAAGATATAAGTGAAGTGCAAAGAGCATTCTATAAAGCAACCATGGACTATCTCATACCAGAATGGTGCATAAAAGAAAAATGAAAACTAAATGCAAAAGATGCTCCAAGATTTGCACATATCGCATGAACGAAACAAATCCGAAAACATACCGATACTTGTTGAAGAAAGATGGGATGCCTTCCGGGGCATCCCCAAGCTTAGACGCTTGAGTCTCCTTGAATATTTACTTGGGGTTCCTTGGGCATCCCCAAGTTTGAGCTCTTGCCTCTCCTCCTTTTCCTCATATCGATACCTCCTCGATCTTCGAACACTTCATCCACACAAAACTCAACAGGAAGTTTGGTAAGATCCATTAGTATAATAAAGCAAATCACTACTCTAAGTACTGTTGGAAACCAATTCATATTTTGTTTTTGCATTATATCTACTGTAATATAACTTTTCCATGGCTTAATCCACTGATAGGGAATTGATAGTTTCATCAAAACAAGCAAACTATGCATCAAAAACAGAATCTGTCTAAAACAGAACAGTCTGTAATAATCTGAACATTCACCATACTTATGGTACTTAAAAAATTATGAAAAAAATAGGAAAAATAAAAAATGTTTATAGAAAGACAGTGCAAAAAGTTTCAGAACCAATTGACGTTCCAGTAAAAAATGTAAAATCGCGCACTACAGCCAAAGTTTCTGTTCTGCACCGCACAAACCAACAAGCAATGTAAACATCCTAAAGGCAAATCTTGGCACATTATTTTTATAATACAATGGCATTGTATAAGGGGATAATTATTTTTGTTTAAAAGTTTCTATAATCAAGATTCACAAAGTTTCCGTGAGCATGAACAAAGTTCAAGGAGCTCCCCCACTTCAACCATGCTTGTCTCTCTCACTTTCACTTTCCTTTTTGAAAAAGTTTTGGGTTCCCCTCTTTATTTTTTTGTTTTTAAACTATATGAAAGCACTCAACAGAAATAAATAACTCTCTAAAACTTCCGGGTTGTCTCCCCGGCAGCGCTTTCTTTAAAGCCATTAAGCTAGGCATAAAGTGCTCAAGTAATGGATCCACCCGGATCCCAAGGTATATCAAAGCCAATTTTAATTAACAATGATTTGTGATTTAGTAGTGAGCACAAAGTAACATATATCATGTAATGGCGAAGTCTAAATCTCTTCCTATGCATCGGCATGTCATAAAAGAACAATTCATGCACACATAGTAAAGGCCAATGCATAGTATAAACAGTTTCTTGCAATTTTATCGTGTGGGAAACATAGAGAGGTGGAGATATAGTTCCTCTCTCATAATAATTGCAAGTAGGAGCAGCAAGCACATGCATATTATATCTATCAAAATCATCATGTGTAGTAGTAAAACGCAACCCATCAATATAATCCTTAATAAGGGCAAACTTCTCCGATATAGTATAGTTTGGAGAATTCATCAAAAAGATAATAGAACTATCATGCGTGGGTGCAATAGCAACAATTCCATGTTTAACATAAGGAACTATAGCAAGTTCATCTCCATAAGCATAATTCATATTGGCATCTTGGCCACAAGCATAGCAAGCATCATCAAAAAGGGATATTTCAAATGAATCAACGAGATCATAACAATCATCATAGCAATCATCCTTCGGTAAGCACGAAGGGAAATTAAACAATGTATGAGTTGAAGAGTTACTCTCATTAGAAGGTGGGCACGGGTAGCTAATCCGCTCTTCCTCCTTTTGTTCTTCGCTGTCCTCATCATCTTTTTCATCCAATGAGCTCACAGTTTCATCAATTTCTTCTTCCATAGACTCCTACAAAATATTAGTCTCTTCTTGGACAACAGAGGAGTCCTCAATATATGGTTTAACATAGGAATTAGAAGCATAATTATCATAAAAATATTTAAGTATGGCAAAGTTTTCAGATTTGTAAAGAGTAGCATCATACTTTTCAATCAAAGAAGCAATTTCATAAGCACCCTTAAAAGCAACAAATTCTTCAATTTGTTGGACATCATAGTAATTATAAACACCCTTAGCATACGAAGATACGATTCCATTATCGCTAAACTCACATTGGTAGGGAAGGTGTTTCTTAGGGTTTTCAGAACAACAAGTAAAATCATATATTTCACATAAATTCCAAGCATAGCATTGCAAACGATGAATTTGATCCAGTAAAAGTTTCCCTTTTTCAGATATGCGGTGTCGCACATAACAAGCATGCTCATCTAAAGATTTTCCCTCTACTAAGCTAGTTGGGGTTTCAGCAGGAGCACATAGGGATCGAAGATGATCCAAGTAAAAAGCTTCAGGAGTGTGATAGATTTTGAGTGGTTCTTCAACCATTGGTGTAGTAGGTACAACTAATGTTTTTGGTATTTTGTGTTCCATATCCATAACTAAAGATAGAGAACAACTAAGAACAGCAAATAAAAATTACTTAGTGATAAAGCAAACAAGCACACACAAGAATATTCACCCCACGCTATTGCTCCCCGGCAACGGCGCCAGAAAAAGGTCTTGATAACCCACAAGTATAGGGGATCAATTGTAGCCTCTTTCGATAAGTAAGAGTGTCGAACCCAACGAGGAGCTAAAGGTAGAACAAATAATTCCATCAAGTTCTATCGACCACCGATACAACTCTACGCACGCTTAACGTTCGCTTTACCTAGAACAAGTATGAAACTAGAAGTACTTTGTAGGTGTTTTTGGATAGGTTTGCAAGATAATAAAGAGCGCATAATAAAAACTAGGGGCTGTTTAGATAAAGGCACAATAAAGTTAGTATAGCGAGTGTGGAAAAGTGGTGGTAGGAGTTGTGAAATTGTCCCTAAGCAATTGACTAGTTTACTAGACCAATAGCAAGTTTTATGTGGGAAAGGCCACTGCTAGCATGTCATCCCTGACTTGGAATTCTATGCACTTATGATTGGAACTATTAGCAAGCATCCGCAACTACTAACGTTCATTAAGGTAAAACCCAACCATAGCATTAAGATATATTGGTCCCCCTTCAATCCCGTATGCATCAATTTCTATGCTAGGTTGAAGCTTTTGTCACTCTTGCCCTCCAATACATAGTCCTATCAACATACAACTAACCCTATGGTGTGATCCACGCGCGCGCTCATATGATGGGAACCAAAGGACAACAACATAACCACAAGCAAATTAAACCAATCATAGCAATTCATCAATTACCGATAGGACAACGAAAATCTACTCAGACATCATAGGATGGCAACACATCATTGGATAATAATATGAAGCATAAAGCACCATGCTCAAGTAGAGGGTACAGCGGGTTGCGGGAGAGTGGACCGCTGTAGATAGATGGGGGAAGGTGATGGAGATGTTGGTGAAGATGACAGAGGTGTTGGTGTAGATCGCGGTGATGATGATGGCCCCGGCGGTGTTCCGGCGCCACCGAAAGCGAGGGGGAGAGAGCCCCCCTTCTTCTTCTTCCTTGACCTTCTCCCTAGATGGGAGAAGGGTTTCCCCTCTGGTCCATGGTCTCCATGGCGTGGGAGGGGCGAGAGCCCCTCCGAGATTGGATATGTCTCTCTGTTTCTGCGCTCTCAGATCTGGCTTTTCACCGTTTCTTTTATAACCGGAGATCCGTAACTCCGATTGGGCTGAATTTTGGACACGATCTCTATCCGGAAATTAGCTTTCTTGCGGCGAAAGAAGGGCTCCAACCACCTTACAGGGTGGCCACGAGGGTCCAGGGCGCGCCTGACCCCCTAGGGCGCGCCCCCTGCCTTGTGCCCCCCTCGGGCATCGTATCGCATTGATTCTTCTTCCCAAAAATCACAAATATTCCAAAAAAAATTCTCCGTCAGTTTTTATCCCATTTGGACTCCGTTTGATATGGATTTTCTGCGAAACAAAAAACATGCAACAAGCAGGAACTGGCACTGGGCACTGGATCAATATGTTAGTCCCAAAAATAGTATAAAAGTTGCCAAAAGTATATGAAAGTTGTAGAATATTGGCATGGAACAATCAAAAATTATAGATACGACGGAGACGTATCAGCACTTCCTTGTCGTGTCTGTGGACCTAGCTGTCAGCCTCTCCACGCACAGTACTTTTCCGATGGAAGTCATTCGTTGACCACATTGACCACGCCACGCCGAGAGCACCAGGGCGGTGGATGATAGCGAGGCCTAGGAAGGGGACGACGCGGAGCCGGGGAAGACGCGGCCGTGGATGCCCATGCGGAGGGTGAGGGAGTCCATGACTAAGGGGTCCTCGGGAGTCCATGATGGCGAGGCCTAGGAAGGGGACGACGCGGAGCCGGGGAAGACGCGGCCGTGGATGCCCATGCGGAGGGTGAGGGAGTCCATGACTAAGGAGTCCATGCGGAGACGCGACCTGTTAGCCATGGGACGGACTGATGGGCTGTGAAGAAACAAAGACCAAAGACTCTACCCATGTTTGGATGGGACTCTCCTTGACGTGGAAGGCAAGCTTGGCGACCGAATATAAAGATTCCTTTCTCTGTAAACCGACCTTATGTAACCCTAGGTCCCTCCGGTGTCTATATAAACCAGAGGGCTAGGTCTGTAGAGGCAAAGACTCATAGCCATAGTCATACAGGCTAGACTTCTAGGGTTTCAGCCATTACGATCTCGTGGTAGATCAACTCTTGTAATACTCATATTCATCAAGATCAATCAAGCAGGAAGTAGGGTATTACCTCCATAGCGAGGGCCCGAACCTGGGTAAACATTGTGTCCCCCGTCTCCTGTTACCATCGACCTTAGACGCACAGTTCGGGACCCCCTACCCGAGATCTGCCGGTTTTGACACTGACATTGGTGCTTTCATTGAGAGTTCCGCTATGACGTCGAAGATAGGATCGATGGCTCGCCTTGTTCTCAAGGACAATATCACCTCTGGAGGAGCACTGGCCCCAGGCCAACCCGCCGGCTTTACCATGACCGCCCGTTCGGCCATTAAGCCGACGATGACCTCTCAGGTCATCGTAAATCCCCTTCTCATTGACTCTGAACACTCCAAGCAGATTGATCCGGCGGAGCTTTCGTCTTTAAACGAGCTCTTAGATCGCATCGCCGCCCTGGGGGTCGCTACAGACTATGATCGAAGTGGGCTTAAACCCAATCAGAGAGAAATCAAAGCTCCACCGATCACCCACCAGATAGCGGTAGTCGAGGAGCGAGGCGACAACTCTTCCTCCATATTGAGGACGGACTATGTCCGGATCTCTGACCTCGAAGAACCGGACACCCACCTATGAAGAGATGCATCTTATCCTCCGAACATAGAATCGGACGACAAGCCTAAAAAATCAGTTGATATCGCGGAGCCTGGACCGTCGAGTCCAGAAGATCTTCAGACTCCGGATCCAAAATTGGGTCAAGGTTCAGATTTAAATCCACCCACCCACCCGGACATAAGCGCTCTCAGGAGCATACAACAGCAGTCTCAGGAAATGGTCCATCACTTTTGGGCCAGATTCCTTCTTGTCAAAGACAAGATTAAAGATTGCCGCGACGAAGACGCGATCTCAGCGTTCCGTACCAATTGCACGGACGAAGGAATCCTCAACGCCATCAACCGCCGTCACATATTACACTTCGCTGACTTGGCAACTATCGTACAGAAGTACAGCGCAATCGAAAGCGCCTGGAAAACTCCAGCAGCCCGTTGGGAACCATCGGTCCCCACTCAACCCCTCGTTCAGGCGAAAAGGGCCCACCCTCGTGGCACGCCGGGCCAATAGTAAAGAAATACAAGCCCACTACGGGGCGCGGAACCGTTTTGGAAGGATGGCTCGATGGGCCATGCAAAATACACATAACACCGGATAACATACCAACCCATAGCCTTAGAGCCTGTTTGATACTCCGGCAAGTGGCCAAGAGCGGCGAGGATATCCTCACCAAGAATACCCCAGAACAACACCACCCGGAAGACGACAACCTCAAAAGTATTGACGGTCTTCAAGACATTTGCTTCAAACAATAGGCGCAAAAGGGCACTCCGGGAACTCGCCGAAGTCTGCCAAATCACAGCAATAAACCCCTGGAACGACACGGCTATAACTTTTAATGCCAGTGACAAACCAAAATACAGGACAGTCCGAGCACCAGCCGCCTTGGTCCTCAGTCCAATCGTGGACGGCTTTCGGCTCACCAAGGTTCTCATGGACGGCGGCAGCGGACTAAACCTCATTTATGAGGATACACTCCACAAAATGGAAATAGACAGGAGCCGCATCGAGCAAAGTAGCATGACCTTCCGAGGAATCATTCCTAGTCGGGAGGTGCGGTGTGCGGGAAAAATCACACTTGACGTGGTATTCGGCACGCTGGAGAATTATCGCTCCGAAGTGATAACCTTCCAAGTGGCCCCTTTCAACAGCGGATATCACGCCCTCTTGGGGTGAGATGCATTTACACGCTTCCAAGCTATACCTCATTACGGGTACATGAAGCT
Organism: Triticum aestivum; assembly: GCF_018294505.1. Taxonomy (NCBI): domain Eukaryota; kingdom Viridiplantae; phylum Streptophyta; class Magnoliopsida; order Poales; family Poaceae; genus Triticum; species Triticum aestivum. The sequence goes on along the minus strand of NC_057814.1, from coordinate 481,901,139 downwards.
TAAGATGCCCGGGCCCAATGGCACAATCACTCTCGCCAGTGATCCGAACATAGCACTCCGCGCCAAAAATAAAACCGCATCCCTCGCCCTTGAGGCATTATCTGAAGCCCTCGCGGCCGAAGAGTTAACCACACTGCGCTCCACGGTGGACAGGGACGATGTGATCATAGACAAACGACCCAAATCCACCTCCTTCAAGCCGGCAGAAGAGATAGTCAAATTCCAGGTCCATCCAACGGACCCCAACAAGACAACATCTATCGGGGCACAACTCGACCCAACGGTCGATGCCGCGCTACGAGAGTTCCTGCGTGAAAACTGGGACATATTCACGTGGCACCCTTCTGACATGCCAGGAATCCCATGCAGCTAGCTGAACACAACCTCAATATCTTAAGGGGATATAAACCGGTCAAACAAACACTGTGGCGTTTTTTCGAACCCAAATGACAAGCTATGGGAGAAGAGCTAGCCAAGTTACTCGAAGCCGGATTCATCAGAGAAATCAAACATCCGGACTGGCTAGCAAACCTGGTGATGGTACCAAAGAAGGACAAATCCTGGCGCCTATGCGTCGATTTCAAAGACCTCAGCAAGGCTTGACCTAAGGATCCCTTCCCCCTCCCTCACATCGATCAGATCATTGACGCAACCGCAGGACACAATTCACTGTGTTTCCTTGACGCGTACTCCGGATACCATCAGATCAAGATGAAGGAGTCCGATCAAGCCGCAACGACATTCTTTACCCCATATGGGCCTTTCTGCTTCAACACTATGCCTTTCGGGCTCAAAAATGCCGGCGCCACCTATCAACGCATGATTCAAACATGCCTGGAGAAGCAGATTGGCCAGACAGTTGAAGCATATGTGGATGACGTTGTTATCAAAACCAGGCACGTCGAGTCACTGATAGACGATTTACGTCTCACATTCAACAACCTCCGTGCATATGACATCAAGCTCAATCCGGAAAAGTGCGTTTTTGGCGTCCCCGCTAGAAAACTGTTGGGCTTCATTGTTTCCAATAGAGGAATTGAAGCAAATCCAGCAAAAATCCGAGCTTTGTCACAATTGGCTACGCCAACGGACCTTAAACAGGTCCAAAAACTTGCCGGGTGCATGGCAGCCTTAAGCCGCTTTATCTCCAGATTGGGAGAAAAGGCATTGCCACTCTATCGCCTTCTAAAGCACACCGATCACTTAGAGTGGACCGACGCGGCAATGGTTGGAATGGAAGAAATAAAGGCCCTTCTAGCAAGCAACCAATCCTGGCCGCGCCAAACGTTGGCGAACCAATGTTATTATACATATCGGCAACACACCAGGTGGTAAACGCCGTGCTCGTCGTAGAACGAGAACAGGACGGACACAAATTCCCGCTTCAGAAGCCGGTATACTACGTATCCACTGTCCTCACACCATGCAAATCCCGGTACCCCCATTATCAAAATATAGCATACGCGGTCTTCATGGCATCCCGGAAGCTACGACACTACTTCCAAGAGTGTTCGATCACGGTGGCTTCCGAAGTACCACTCAATCATATAATAAACAACCGCGATGCTACGGGCCGGATTTCCAAATGGGCCATTGAGCTCCTTCCATTCGACATAACATACAAACCGCGTCGGGCCATTAAATCCCAAGTACCGGCGGACTTCGTCGCCGAATGGACAGAGGCCAAACTCCCGAAAGAATATGTCACATATTCCAACTGGGTTATGTATTCGATGGCTCCAAAATGCTGGCAAGATTGGGAGCGGGCATCGTTTTAACGTCCTCCACTGGAGATGTAGTCCAGTACGTACTCCAAATATTATATATGGACTCCAACAACGCAGTCGAATACGAGGCCTTATTGCATGGTCTTCGGATGGCCGTCTCCATGGGCATACAACGCCTAGAAGTGCGCAGGGACTCAAACCTCGCAATATCTCAAATAAATGGAGATTTTGACGCCAAAGATCTGAAGATGGCGGCTTATCGCAATGCCATCCTGAAAATGTCGGCTCGGTTCGAGGGGCTCGAGTTTCATCACGTGGCTCGAGAAAGTAATCAAGTGGCGGACGTCCTCGCTCGCATCGGCGCCAAGCGCGACCCCGTCCCACCTAACATCTTTCTGGAAAGGCTTTTCAAGCCATCCGTGGTGTGGCAAGGGGAGAGTGGAAACACCAGTCCAGATCGGAACACAACCCCAGATTCCAAACACACTGATATCATCGGGGGCTCAGCCACCGAAATAACACCGTTGGCCCATCTCATTATGGCAGTAATCGCCCCATGGACTGAACCCTTCTTGGCCTACCTTAATAGGAAAGAACTCCCTGAGGATCAGAACAAGGCCCGCCGCATTGTCCGGCGTTCGAAGGCCTACAAGGTTCACGACGGAGAGCTCTACAAGAAAAGCGCTACCGGAGTCCTTCAAAGATGTATCTCCGAGGAGGAGGGGCGGCAGCTTTTGGCTGAAATTCATGCCGGTCTCAGCGGCCACCATGCCGCAGCTCGGGCCCTTGTTAGCAAGGCCTCCCGTACAGGTCTTTATTGGCCGACGGCCCGAGCAGACGCGCAGGACCTTGTCCAACATTGCGTCAGATGCCAGCTTTTCGCCAACCAGAGCCATATGCCACCCACCGCTCTGCAAACAATCCCCATCACTTGGCCTTTCACGGTCTAGGGGCTTGATATGGTCGGACCCCTTAAAGGAGGAAGCCATAAGAAAAAATATCTACTGGTCATGGTGGATAAATTCACTAAGTGGATAAAGGCCGAACCAGTTAAAACGGCCGAAGCCGGACCAGTGATAGACTTTATATCCGACGTTGTACACCGTTATGGCGTTCCACAGAGCATCATCACCGATAACGGCTCCAACTTCACATCCGATGAGGTGAAAATTGGTGCGCCAATCTGGGCATTAAGCTCGATTACGCCTCCGTCTATCACCCGCAAACAAATGGTCAAGTCGAACGGGCCAGTGGTCTTATTATGAGCGGCATCAAACCCAGGCTAGTGCGATATTTGAAGGAATCAGACAAGCACTGGGTTGTGGAGCTCGACTCCGTACTCTGGGGGCCGCGGACCACGGCCAATCGCACTACCGGATACACACCTTTCTTCATGGTGTCACTACTGGAATCAGCTAATTTGCCATCTGCCAGCTCTTTGCCGTCTGCTAGCTGACGGCAAAGAAGCTCTTTGCCATCAGCTACACGTAAGAGGACGGCAAAGAAAAGGCTGACGACAAAGAAACTCTTTGCCATCAGCCATCTCTTTGCCGTCCGCCAGCAGACGGCAAAGAATCTTTGCCGTCCGCTGGCAGACGGCAAGAGTGTGGTGGCCCCCACCCCCCGCTCGTTTGAAAAAAATCTTAACGGCCCACCTCTTTGCCGTCCACTAGCAGACGGCAAAGAGGCAAAAAGGCGGACGGCAAAGGCTGGCTGACGGCAAAGAGGGCACTTGCCTAACGGCAGGTACCCCCCGGCCGTTACTCACTTCGTCCTCGCGCGCCCTTCTCCTCCGACCCCGCCGCCGCCCGCCGCCCCGCCGC